>NC_051407.1:40131455-40133932 GCF_015228065.2 Penaeus monodon
TCCCTTGCCAGCCCCGCACTCCCGCCGGCGCATCATCACGTACCTGGAAGGAGGAAGGGAATAATGAACACCTCATCAGTATTATCACACACGGCTGCACACTATACCAAGTTAATCAATCAGGTAATGAGTACAGCGTGAGCGAGTGACGTCACGGTCACTGTCGTAGCCGGCGTAGCGGCTGCCTATTCAATGGCAATATGAATGAAACAAATCAATCAGTGCATCATCGTTGGGTGGTCACTTGCAATTAAAGATTCATTATCAATGAGGAAAAAATGCAAGGAAATGAAGATACCTATTTCTAAAACAATTTATTTTTCTATTATTTATCCCATTTTGCTTTCGCGTTTCATGACATAACCCTCAGTCTCGTCAATACATAACGATTTAATCATTCACTTTCAGTACAAGGAAAATTCTCTGCGAGGCGGAGAGGATACAAGCATGGAAGGAATGAGGAAAGGAAAGAGATTAAAGAGTAGGGGAGGTGTGTGTAGACGGGAAAAGGGGGAAGAACGAGATGTGGAGCCAAAAGAATGCGGGAACAATTGGTAGCGGTAAAATCATGTTGTATGTGTTGTGCAACTATGTCTGTCTGCCCCCCTCTCTCCCCTGCTACTCTGCCAGTCCGTATTTATCTAGTACAGTATAGCAGACTAAGTGGTAGATGTATTACATACACAATGTACGCTAGGTTGTGTGAGCGCATGAAAACTAATATTCATAGTCATAACCCGCGCATTAGTCTTATCTTGTGCGACAAATGCTGAGCTCCTGAACACAACTAAATTCTTTTGGATCCAGAGCCTGTAACACACAAGACACCAACAAGGCGTCTCGAGGCGAGGATGCGAGCGAGGCAGGATGTAGGAGGGGCGGGAGGATGTGGGAGAGGTCCTGGTATCCGAGACTTGCCGCAGATTACCCCGTAGTCCCATTACTGTCACTTGGCACTCAGTCAACACGTGCTGGGCCATATGGGCGGCACCGGAGCCAGGCTCTGCGGGAAGAAAAGCGCCCAGTGGGGGGTGACGCGCCGTTTCGCAGACGACGGCAAAAACCCGCGTGATGCTGGCCACTTCCTGCACATACACTCTCAAAGCCTCATTTTCTATGAAGGGGGAAATGTGACAGAATCGCAGTTTCTCAAGAAAGGATGGCCAACTCCGGAAGGGTTTAAACATGTGCCGCAGCGCGTTACGAAATATTCCCAGGCTCCTTTGTGTTCGGGAACCAACTTTCTGGACTTAAACACAGCCGGCTTGCAGACATGACAGCCTTTACATGTTCTATGCCCTACTAAAGAAACCCAAAATGAACGCCAAATAAATCCATATCTCATTAAGCGATCGTGACTACCCAAAAGTGAATACATCAAAAAACGCGCGCTCTCTTCCTCACTCCCTCCCCCTCTCGCCGCAGGTACCTTGGCATCGCTCGGAAGTTAACACCCTCAAAACACATCACTCACAACCCCATCCGCGGCATGACACCTCCTCCTCTCCGGCAGCACTCGCCCGAACCGACCATTAGCGTCGCCTCCATCGCATTCAAATTCAAATGCTCCGACACGACCCACAACCCCACGGAAAACCCGGCTCTCTAGACTCACTTCAGGGCGCGCCTCCCCTATGATAAGTGGCACTTTAATCCCTCGTCCTCAAGATGAGCTCTAGTTGGCGGTGGGAGCCGAGGCGACGGGGCTCACTCTCCTCGCCCTTCATTCGCACTCCGTGTCCTTTCAAAATTGGACTTCCATTGTTTTCTCCCTTGAATCCCCCGGGACACATGCCGGCAGATGCTAAACTCTCCCTTGGCGATGTGCCCTTTGGTAATACATTGATATATAGCTACTTTTGTTTTCTATTGCTTTATTACTTTTGAACATCTGTGCAATGATGACTAATATCACTGAAAATGTTTAATCCTCTGGGCGGGCTTACTGAAGTGAGATATTATTCACTTACGAGGCAGATTAAATAAGAAAAGTCATTTTAAATAAAACGAAGATAACTTGCCATCTGACAGTTGCCATCTCAAATGGCTTTACGCAATCACCAGACCAACTTTTTTTTTACCTTGCTTCTCACACCTTGGAGAATCATACGGATAATTCGGTCCAAAATATGAAATCGGTTTCTTTTCACTCCGGTTTATCCTCGAAGACTGTCTGCGCGACGACCGGAAGACTTCAAACGTATGTCAAGGTCGAGGGATCGCATTCATTGCTTCGGGTTTGGTTCACGGGAAAGCGCCCCCAGTCATCGCGCAATCAACTTCCGATCTCGCGCCCGATTCCCTCGCTTAAACGGTCTTGTTGACGAAAATCGATACACAAATAGACAGAAGACTAAGATATCTTTAAACTAAAAAGTGGACGAGACGAATGAGAGTCGCGAGAATTGTGAAAATGGATACAAGGGGTGAGGGGGAATATCTCAAATTGAGGAAATATGAAGAAAGACGATGGGAAG
>NC_051407.1:40133962-40135237 GCF_015228065.2 Penaeus monodon
CCGGAGATATCAGCTTCTATCATTACTGGAGAGGCGTGTTTACACTAGAGAATCTTATCCGCATATATCAAGAATACTTGAGGCGTCGTGGTGCCTCATAGGCCTATTAACTCGTGGTGAATCGGCGTCCTCCCCCGAGAGATGTGTTGCAAAGAATGTACAAGTACACATCGTACTTAATACGGGAGTTGCAGGGACGTGAAATGCGTATTTAGGAGGTAAACAAACCTTCAAAGAACTAAAGGCACGCACATTGAAAGGGTAACGAGGTCCAGGTGCGGCTGGCAAAGATACTGCAAGTGTTGTGGGCGGCATTAATAATCTCAATGTTCTCTGCGGTAACGACAATGTCAAAGCTTTCGCAAGATCAATAAATAGCACCTACAGCTACACGCCGTCAGCATGTGTAGGCAGGCCGTTTCCAAACAAACAGAGACCGAGCACAAATACCGAATGTACTTCGTACCCGGCGTAGGCAGAGCCGTGGTCGTGGCCAGCATGCCTTGCTGCGTCTCTTACATGTCACTTCGCAACAGCCAAGAACGTTCGGGCGTGCCTGAGCCGCTGTTAGACCACGCCACACGTGCATGCCAGATGGGGGCGTCGACACACTAGTGATCCTGTTCTCACCCCTGTCTGACCTGTCATCGTCCTCCTCTGGGTCTACGCACTCGCAAACAACCAGGTCACACTGTCCTAAAACCCGCTCTAATCAGTCCTATTCCTCAGCTTTTACGTAGCCCTCGCAATCCTTGTTTCCTCATTCCTAGCCCCGACTATCTCCCCATCCAATGACACCGCCTTCCCAGCCCGCAGACGTTTCCTTCCTGTACAGCCATTCCCCTGCCACTAGCGATTTTCAATGCCTCCTGCCCCCCTTCTCCTGCCGCCAACCCGATACCTTGCCTTTCCCTGGGTGACGGTGCTAATGTCTACCCTTTACCCAACAACACCCACAACACAAACACCAGGAACAGCACTAACAACACCATAAAGGCAGGAGGAGACGATGAGCTCCATTTACGATGCCAACCCGAGGGAGGCTGAACATGGACCATCTCAAAAATAACAATCCTTCCCTCATCCTCCAGAGACAAGGACAAGTTCAGCCCTTCACGCTGCTAAAACATTTCTCCGACACAACAAACCCATCACGGCGAGGCTCCCACCACAACAATAACACTGGGGCCGGGAGAAGAGGGTCTCGGCCGCAGCCTTCCTGCCCTACACCGCTCTCTTCCCTCTCTATGCATCATTTGTGGTCGCTCCAGCACG
>NC_051407.1:40135312-40136290 GCF_015228065.2 Penaeus monodon
GAGCCCAAGGAAAAGATGCCTTCACGAGGAGACCCGACGAGAGACAATGACGTGTATGAATGTCGCAAGAAGAGTCTGTGCCTAAACTCACGTTAAAACAATACTGGGCGTGGAATAGTGGAAGCTGAAGTAATTTTCGTGCATTCCTCGCAAATTATTAAAGCGGAAATATCCGAAGTATGTTTAACATTCATTTCTTTCGTCGTACTATTTCAGAAAAAAACACACAAAGTTGTAATACCTTCGCGCACACCAGCAACGGTGCACAAACACGTAGATCTACCACATTTGCGCGACCTCGCCACCATTATGTAATAATTAACGCAGTCCAAGCATAATCAAAATCCTTTATCACAGTTAACATAGTTTCAAACATAACATCGCAGCTTTATCATCACATAATCAACATTGTAACCCCAGCATCACACATTTAACATTCATGGTACACCATTATACATAATGAACATTCCTGCTTCACCATCACACATAATTAACATCCCCGCCCGACCGCCACTTACCGGGATGGTGTGTTCCCGCTCGAGAGACGAGCCATCAAAATAGTGTAGTTGATAACCGTGGCAGGCCCTGGCACCGCTGACGAGAAGAGAGTGCCTGTGCCCGTGCCCGCGCCACTCTTCTCCTCTAAACAGATACTTTCTACCTTCTGACGTACTTCGACCAGCCTCGCTAAGACGCACTGCGAGTATACATTGGGCCATGCATAAAAGAGGAGTACTGCAATGCCCGGACACCAAGCTAGGGAATCGTATCCTTCCCACCGCCAGTTTCGCGGAGTGAGGGGGAGAGCAGCCCTTCATTGTTTCAATAAAAAAAAGAAACAAGAAGACCGGCCCATAATGCTGAACTTTAAGCTTAGCAGAACTTGGCCGCTTTCAACCGACTCGGATTTCGTCACGCACTAATTAAACACATCTAAAATCACTTCTACCAGCGCTGAAAATTACAGGCAAGAGTGCA
>NC_051407.1:40136524-40136954 GCF_015228065.2 Penaeus monodon
AACGAAAAACGGAAGGAATTAGCGAGGATGCGAAGGGGTATGGAATAGACGAGAAGGGCAGAAGGAGACGGGCAAGAGAATGAAAGACAGGGGAGAGAGGAAGGAAAAAGGAGGGAAGAGATACAGAAAGCGAGGAGAAAGAAAAAAAATGAAGAGGAAAAACCCGACGGAAAAAATCCAAACGATGTGACGTCGATTCCGCCCCGTGTATTTCCTGCTTCAAAGAAGTATTTCTGACCAAATAAAAGTGTACCGGTAATTTCCCCCATAGGACACGTACAATTATAGAATAAATAAATCCGTCTGTAAACTCGTTAACTGATAACGACCAATTTCACGGCTGGCTAAACGCTGTGCTAAAATAGGCCTGGGATGGGCGTAGGGTCGCGAGAGCCCTTGACCGACCAGCGGAACTCTGTCAGGGGAAAAT
>NC_051407.1:40136982-40139756 GCF_015228065.2 Penaeus monodon
CGGGAGGGAGAGAGGGGGAGAGGATAAAGGCAAATTACGACAAAAGCCAATTCGGGCGCCGAGCGGGAGGAGGAAGTGAAGGGGAGGGTTAATGAGAAGGGGAAAAAACGCCACATGCATAAAAAATAGTGAGAAACATAAGAACACTAGGCTATACAAGCAACTAGTACAACAACATTACAAAAAAATGCTTTTTCGCAATAAATGCATATGCAACATGATCAAGAAAACGCGATACGATGAAACATACAGGAAGCCCTTGATACAAGTGGCATGACAAGCAAGTTTCAAGCAGCTTCAGGCAAAAAAAAATCGAAATGATAATTTTCCGGCGTGAGAAAACAAGCGTTTAGCTATCGATCCCGGACGTGGCCGCGCGACGAGAACCGGAGGGACAAAGAGGTCCTTGTAGAACCGTGTTTTGTCATGTGTGCCACGTGGGGACGTAAATACGAAGGCTGTGTCATGGCAAGACACTAAACCCGGCCTCGGGGGATGACCTCCAAGCCCCGGGGTCAGATGAGGGGCACCGTGAGGAAAGGGGAGAAGCACGCAGTGCACAGGGTTAGGGTAGGGGTAGGAGGGAGGTATATAGGCTAGGAGGGAGGTATACAGGGCAGGAGGGAGGTATACAGGGCAGGAGGGAGGTATACAGGGCAGGAGGGAGGTATACAGGGCAGGAGGGAGGTATACAGGGTAGGAGAGGGGTATGTAGAGCTTTGAAAAGAACTGGGAGCGACCTTGGGTAGGTTCCTGGATAGGGCGAGGGAGGAGGGGCAAGCGCGGTAAATGAGATCTTCATTCCCGGTGAGTCTGTGCAGACGCAGGCCGATACGAGCCTCAGCACTGCCAATTACTCGCCACACGATGCCCCTGATAAGGCGCGACCCGAAAGCCACGCCGGAAAGGCACAGGACGCAGTACGCCGAGGGTCTGGGTCCTATAAATAACGTTGCACATCATGCCGCTCACTGAAAGCGAAATTAATTAATCGTCTGAATCGCAATACATTTGTCCGCTAGTAATTATACGCCGAGAAACGTTAAAACATTCAGCTAATTACAAAACGCTGTGAACATGTGGGATGAGGGCCGGAGGAGGGAGAAGGGGAAAAGTGGCGGAATGGGAAGCTCGAGAAGAGATACTCGACCGAGAACCGCGGTTTCAGGCACATCCTCTGAAGCAAGCGCCACCACAAGCCCACTCACTCGAAACCCTGGACCGAGTGTCATGAAGCTGGAGGAGGAAGGATCACCTTCGAAGCCATTTCTTCGCTGCAGACCTAGACTTGTATCACAAGAATGATTGGAGATGCACTAACCCCACACAACCCACAGCGCCCCCCCCCCCCCCAAGACACCAACGCCAAGATCAGGCGTCGATAGAAAGAAGATAAAAAGATGGAAAGAAGAGAAAAAAAAAGAATTCTTGGTCACTAAGAGTCATTTCAACTATTCCCATTTCTCGCTGCCATCTTTCATTCCCCTAGGTTCTCCAATATAGAAGTCCCTTCGCTCTCCCCTCCAAAATATTGTCTAGTAAGACGACTGTCAGCCTCATACTCGTTTCTCCCTCCCTCTGCCCATCCCCGCCCCTCCTCCCCTTCCTCACACTCCCATACATGTCACCCATCATCCGTGCCCCCCCCCCTTCCCCAGCCGTCCTCCTCTCTCACACCGCACTCGCTTACTCCCGAATTCCCCCTCTGATCTTCCGAGGGTGGGAATGCGGTCCGGAATGGCGGGAATGGGGCCGACATACGACACCGCCGTTCAGTATACTCGGGAAATATACTACGTGTGGAGAGCCAAGCAGCATATGTGACGATTAATTTTCGCTTTATTGTTATATTTATTCTATCACATTTGCTTTTTGATGCTTCCTATCTACCGACATCCTCTTCACACTGTCCCTCGATTCATCTCTCTATTTCATCAATGCTATCTCCGGTAAAATAAATATATACACCTCTAATTTGCTGTCACAAGTCTATTTAGAGCCAGTTTTCCCGAGCGCGTGTACATAACAATTAACGGGATTACATTCAGCAATGGAAATGACGCACCAAATTATTTACAAACAGCCTCAGTATATTTAACATGCAATCCATCGCGATATCAGGTCACTAAATACGGGCCATGTTGACAAGGCTTCGAGGCTTCCCCCGGCGGCGAGGCTCGCACACAGCATCCCAACGGAAATCCAGGACACTACATCATGCCATCTTTTTCTCTCTCTATTTTTGCCAACAAGCGCCGACGAGAAAAAAATGCGCAATACTTCATCCCAAACAGGCCGTCGGGGCGCGGATCACGCCCTCATCACCCAAGTTGAGGTCGCCGGGTTTTGTGGGCGGCAACACTCGCCGGACTTTGGCCATGATCCGGCCCTGTAGACCCCGCGACGCGCATCATCCTCGCCGGACAACATGATCAAGAACTTTCCTCGTCGCGCCGAAACAAAAATTGAAACGGCTCAAGGACACAGAGCCGTGTTGCCGTCGCTATTTCCACTCCTCTGTTGATAATCAGCCTCTATAGCGTTCACTGAGAGATGATCGAACGCGCGCGGAACCAATATACAACAAAATTCAAAATCTGGCTGAAGCCTTCCCGGCCGCACCATGACTGGATGAATATCATCATTTCTTAGGGAATCTCCCACGGGGAAATTCCACACCTGCGGGAGTTTTACTCACCCCTTGGGAGCGAAAAGATATTTATCTCAATTTTTTTTTACCCTTTCGCATATTCCCCGACTCCACACGGGACGCC
>NC_051407.1:40139802-40140533 GCF_015228065.2 Penaeus monodon
CATCGTTTGGCGCGGGCATAGGCGTTAATGCGCGGTATGTATAGCGTGGTCGAAGGTGCCAAGTTAGTGATGGAGCGGTGCACCATGACTCCAATACCTCTCCGCACCCGTCGCCCTCTTACGCCGCCTCTCCCGTCACCACCTTTACCCCTCAACTCCTCCACAACCCCCCTCACCCTGCCCACCCTCCCCATCACAACTAATGCCCACCTCGTGTCGTTCGATCGTGTCGCCATCTCCACCGCCTCCTTGTTCCCTGCCCTACCTGTCAGCGCCACCCTCGCGTGTTCTCCGATTCCTTAGTCTCATGCGTTTTCGCCCAACGCTTTCATTTCCTCCATTTCCCTTTGTCTTCCCCTCCCGGTCTTATTCCCAAGCTAGCACCGCAGCGCAAATAGAAAGGGGGTTACGGAGGGAAGGGGTCGCACCAAAGCAACAATTAAAATAACGGGAAAAAGGGGGAACGAGGGAAATGGAAACAAATGAACGCGAGATGAGCTGAGGAATGTGAACGCGAGCGGCGGCGGCGAGGTGGAGCAGCAAGCACGGGAGGGGGAAGGTACAAGGCCAGAGTTTCCCCGGAGTTTCCCTCGTCACAAACCAAACTTCGGAAGTCTCCCTCGCAAGTTGCCATACAGCCGCGCCAACACGGTATATTAAACAGTGGCATATTGGCCGTGAGATCCGGGCCCTCTCAAGAAAGTGACGTTGCAAGGGATGCCCGAACGATA
>NC_051407.1:40140588-40140835 GCF_015228065.2 Penaeus monodon
TGGGAACATCAGGTGTGTCTGAGGGGAAACAACAAAGAGGGGAATCAAGGGGAGAGTTTGGGGAGTTGCGATTGCATAGAAAGCGAGAGCTTCCCACTGCCGCATGTGCGTCTCGGAGGAGGGAGATTGTGCACATGTTTATGTTTATATGCATGCAAAGGAGTCTAATCTTATCAAAGTCGTAACCACAGCTTCTACGTCGTAGTGCTTGACAGTATAAGAGAAAAGATACACAAACTCTTCAGTT
>NC_051407.1:40140977-40141953 GCF_015228065.2 Penaeus monodon
TAACTTATTTGATATATAAAGCAAACCGTACACACAGACCAAAACATCAATCATCGCAATGGTTACTATTCACCTCGAGATTCCATTTCATTTAAGACACCAAGTTCGTCAACTCGGGCCTCACTTAAATGGAACCTCCGTGAGCCACCTTGCAGGTAATGAGCCCGACAGTAGAAGAAGCATGTAATTGCAAGAGGCTTGATGACGACGTCACATACCGCGGCTGATAACGTCATCCTCTCACGCCCGACGTTCCGACAAATGACATGACATCACTGTGCTCTTTATACTTTCAGATATACTTTCTTTTCAGCACGGTAATATAATTTTTGTTTGTTCTAAAATATGGATATAAAAATGCACAAGGATTAACAAGGTTTTTTCTTCACATAAGGATATTAAGGGAAAAATACAGCCGAGTGCCTGACACTTCTCAGGACAGGATGGTGCAAGGTGCGGATTCGATCTATTTATTCATTTCTTTTTTTAACGAATACAGTCTTACTTTGTTCAGTTAATCAAGCGACAGTTATGGCCAGTAAATGCAGAATATTGCAGTACCAAGTATGCATCAAAATCTGTAAAACAAATGGAAATGCAGAGCATTTTAAAGATACATTGTCATTTCTTTCAAATGTCATTAGGAGATTACTATAGACAATCATACCTCCATAAACAACAAGCTTTTCAAATAATCAGAAATTTGCTTTCACTCTCGTCTCTTTCTCAGTACTTTTTATTCCGTTCGGCTTCCCTGCAGATTCTATTGCGAAGAACAGACGCGTCCCAACACCTTCCCTAAAAAGGCCCTTGAAAGGCCAGGCGAAGAGCTTCCCCCCCCCCCAGGCGCATCCCAAGGCCTCCGAGCCGCGGCGTCTTCGACAGCGCCATTAGCCTCCCCATCGCCACCAACATCTACATAATTTTGCGTCCCCTCCCAAATGACCCGCCGCCTGCTTTCTCTTCCATCTTGTGA
>NC_051407.1:40141996-40147139 GCF_015228065.2 Penaeus monodon
CAGCACCCAACTCCCCCTCCATCACCCAACCCCGCTCAGGCCTCGGAACCAAGACCTCCTCACAGCCGCTCCTCATCTTCAAAGGCCTAGACCACTTGGGGGCGTAAAGACAAAGACCGAGGTAGCTCGAGTGTCTTCTGGCCTACTTCCTGTCTGGCTCTGCTTTGCTTCCCGCCTCTGCCACCAGCCGCTGCACTATCACATCCCCGGGGCTTACCTCATGCCCACGAGTACGTCTCGCTTCCCTGCCTCGCCTCCTCAAACCCAATGAAGTGCTGCTTCACCATCCGAGGGACCACCTCGCACTCGCCGACTAGAGACCATGGTCTACATATATATACCTTGCCGAGGAAGTCTTGTCCACATTCTTACAGCGCCATGGGTAACTGGGGGGCGACTCTTTGGTGTCGAATATTCCTTACAAGACCACATAGGAACACAAACGCCTGGCCCGTCGACTGAACTTCGGGCATCACATATTCAAGTCTACGACGATGCCCATCCCTGTCAGATTCAACCCTTGAGCCTTCTTTCGCACTGCTTTCAACGACTCAGCTCTATGGGCCCCAACGAACCACTATCGGTGCACATGGGATCTCCCTCAGCATCCTAGCTAAGAGAATAAATATTTGTAAACACGCGTGAGATCTACATCAAATTCTTTGAAGGATATCTCAAGTAGGATGGAATAAATCTCAAGTGACAAGACGCTAAAACAACCTCCTGTTTATGAAAGCAGTTTACTTACTCAAAAAATTGGGAAATGAATATTCCATTTGTGGGGAAAAATGATGCCATAGACTGACATGTAGTCTGCAGTTTAATGAAATACCAAGACGAAACAACATTAATTCGCGGTTTCCGACTTCACTTACGAAAATCTTAAAAGTAAACACACACTTCACTTTATACTTATTATAGTAACTTATTAAAGATGGACCACACAAGGTAATGGATGACTTGCAAATAATTAAAATAACAAAGAGATCATACTGCCACGCTTGAAGCTACATAAGAAAAACATGAAACAGATCCCGAGTACGATTCTCCTGTTAATCCGCTGCAATGGCATCGCGATAGACGGAGGCGAGAACAAACAAATCCTGGCTGGCCGGAGGTTGCATCAAAGCCTCCGCGACGGCCCCGGCCTCTCGACGCAGCAGAGACAAAAGCCACACCACTCACCCACACTTGCCCCCCCCCCCTCCTCCCGTCTTGAGACCGAGGCCCTTCGGAGCGACCTACTTCCCAAAAGGTTAATTTCCCGCACAGCCTCATTTATGCAAGAATCGATGTTTACACTCGACATAACTCGCTTAAGAGCTGCTGCATTACATGTTAAAGGGAAAGTGATGAGACCGAGGCCCGTCTCGCGAATGCATGCACAGCGGCCGCAGACTAGAACGGCTGCTCCCGCTGTCCACGCTCGCTCGATGTGCAATAAAATTAATATCAAGATATCAAACTACCGAGGAATCACAAGCGATTAGAATACAGAAATAACACACACAATATGCATAAAGCGAGATCCACTTCGACCATTTCCATCTGATGACAACCAAATAACCCAAACTGTACATTTCCGAAATCCCGGAATGTTCTATAAAGGCGAAATAGGCGACACTGCGGTATATTCGATTTTCAGCGCCTCGCAGATACGCGAAGAACTTAAAATACAGCCCAGCTTGCTCGTCGTCATCATCAGAGTGACGTCTCCAAGTCAACCAATTAATGTTGGAACTCGAGTTAGTTTTAAAGCACCAAACTAAAGTTCTGATTAAGTGTCAACTTACCTGGCTTCAAGGCTCCAGCCCGCTCCTCCTGCTAACTTCCTTTTCCTCCATGTAGGCTAATATGTTTCCAGGAAATATGCTTACGTTACTAAAAAAAAACTAAAGATATTACTTATAATTAATCATGCCGATAACGATTGCAATTTTGATACTAAAGTAATATAATCAGATCAAATTACCGTCAAACTATTAATACAACCAGATTAAAAAGATATTAATACTTGTTACTCCTGTGTTCTATTCAATTACAACGCGAGATTTAACGTCCGGATGGCGGTGGGAAAAATGTTTAAGTAGGCGACGGGGTTTTCCTATCCGCCAGCTATCATTAAAGTAGCCTTCAGAGACCAAAGGGGGAAACCACGGCTGGGAAAAAATCATCGATGTTTGAGCTTCCAAAAGTCTTCTGTCGCCTTCTGACAGCCCGGAGTGTGGTAATACAGCTCCTCATCGGTGACAAAAGACAGGGCGAAATGCAATCATTCACTGTCATACGGAGCGTAAAGCATTCGAGGCACGGCAGGGTGTGTCCATATCTTGCTAAGGTCCAGCCACGCGATGGCATCGCAGCTTTACAAGGAAAGTCTTGGTGTGGCTTGCTCCTCTGCGCAAGGATCCCCGTGCCTGATCAATCACTGCACACTGCACAATGCCTCCGTGTTACATAGGCCGTCCTGTTTCGACCCATCCCCACTAACTGCCCCGGTCACTTAGTGAGCAAGGAGTGCTACGAGACCTATCAATAAGCGTAAGTCATTTTTAGTATCTTTTTATGATTGTCTCTCCACCTAGGAAGTGGGAAGAAATCAGATGTTAATTCGCCATTCCTTGGTTCGTTATTTGTAATTATTTACATCACGGTAGCAGGATTCCCTCGAACGCCGCTTCATCCTCATAAATGGAGCTTGCCTGCGCTGACAGGGTGACGCTGAAGGTACTGGTGTGGCAGCGACAGCAGGGCGTGCTACCGAGAACCAAACTTGTGAAGTGAGTCCGCTGCTTGAACACGGCGCGAGATGTCATGCGTCTGGGTTACTTCCCTAATACATGGCGACAAGGAAAGGGAGACTGCGAGGACGAGCTGTGTCGATGGTGCAAGTGAGGGAAACTTACTCACGCACACTGTCATGTCCGGTTTGCCCGACTGTCAAGCACTCCTGACAATCGGCGAGGCGTGTGAATGACAGTAACCGTTCCTTTTGTTTACTCACGGTGGTAACCAAGCTTCAGTGTTCTATACTTTCTTGTGAAGTACACGGTTAATCTCCGCAAAAAAAAGGAGAAAAATCACTTCTTCAGTCACTAATCTTCGTCGATATCTTGGTCGGAACCGCTTCCATCCGGGGACTGAGGCACGCGCCGAACCAGCCTTCAATTAATTGAATTCGAATTAGCCTCGGCCAAGTTAGGGCCGTTTTGGAAATCAGTTGGCCACAACTTTGGCACCTTATGTCCAAGTCTTGAGAGGAGGGATATGCAAGTCTAATTGCGCGCGCGCTTCTTCCGCCAGGGACAGACAATGGGTTCGTGCTTCGAGTTGGCGGCAGCTCGGGCTACAAAATCCTTTGAAGGTATAGGCCTACATTTTAAGGAAAATGTAAGCGAAACGCAAATTATAAGCATTAATTAATTAGTTCTCTTGCTTCAACTAACGTCATAAGAAGCAGCACTATAATACATGCGTACTATGTAATCTCATGCTCCATCTACGACAAATACCAGATATACTAACGGCCAAAATACTTATAAATCAAGTGGCGGCCACATACCATGCGTGTCAGCAGCATAGCCAGCCACACTTGGAGAAGAATATCAGATTTCATGGCCTAGATCAGCTTTCGCTGCAAAGCGGGGTGTCCTTCTCCCCCAGGGCTTGCCTAGGTGAAGTGGTTGTTTGAAGTATGGTGTGGGCAGGGCGAGTGGTGTTAAAAAAATGTAAATGTTTCGGGAAAATTTGGTTTTGGTTTTTTAACTGTGAGTGTGTTGGGGGTACTTTTTATGTTCAAGGTCAACGGGCTTTAAAAGTTTGTTATCGGGGAATCGGGCTCTCTGATAGGTTACGCCGCTAAAAATCCTTCGTAATACTTCTCGAATCAGGGACCTTCTGGGGCACACAGCCGCACAGTTTTTAATTTTAACAGTCTCGTGGCTTAAGGCTTGGAATCGTTTCTTTTTTTTTAAATTGACCAAGTCTTGGGAGGTTTGCTATATGGGGCTTTTCCGAAAATTGGGTTCGTTTTCGATTGGTCACTTCTAAAAATTTTTGATGGTATATTTTTTTTTATAGGAAAATTTGTTAGTCTAACTTTTTTTTATTAGGTTTTTCTTCCTAACGAAAAGAAATCACTCTTATTAAATTGCTCTATTGTTTGTATTCAAGAGGGGAATTCTTTTTATAATCGGAAACCCCTTTTGGGCTTTTATATCTTTGGGGCCAAATGGTTTGGTGTCGTTGGGAATATCAATTTAATGGGGGGTTTGCTTTCCTGAGGGATTAGTTGTTTGTGCTTCATTGCTGTTGTCAAATTTTTAGAAAGGGAAAATGGTAATGCCCTGTTTGTTTAATTAATTTGTTGTCTTAATATCTTAGTGTAGGATTATAATAATTATTATTTACTAACGCATTACATTCTGATGTATCAGCTTCTAACACGCCAACCCCAACCAGCATCCACAGCATGCAGGGGATTTAAAGATATCAGGGGATTCATGGATTGTCATTAAATTTTTTGTTATTCAATAAAATATACAAATTTAATAATAAGAAATAAAGTAATTAAATCATTTTTAAAACCCAAATTTTCGTGAACTATTATATAGATTTATTGGATTTGTTATCAAAAAATATTTTTAACTATAAATCCATTTATTGTTTCCTTCTATAACAATATTAATATATATACAACCATTATATAGCTTTTTTTTATAATAATTTTTTTTATAAATCTTGATTTTACTTTTTATAAAAAAATTTGATCAATTTATTTTAATGTGCCTTAGTTTACCGAAATTTAATATCTGTATTATTTAAAATTCAATAAAATTAAAAGTTTTATTTTATAAAATTTTAATTAAACATTTTTTATCATAATATTTTTAATGATATACATTCTTTTCTTAAAACCACCCCGTAATTATAAAATGATGATAGCCATTTATTTATCAGTATGATTTTTATGTATATGTATATTACCTATTTAGGCTTGGGTTATAGTTTTGTTTTTTATATTTTTAAGTGTTGTTTAATTGTGTTTTTGTGTTATGTTTTTTGGTGTATATGGTGTTGTTTATTTGTATGTTTTTTATGGTTGTTTTTTTTTTTTGTTTGTTGTGTGTGTAAAAGTGTAAGG
>NC_051407.1:40147223-40147355 GCF_015228065.2 Penaeus monodon
TTGTTTTTTATATGTTTGTTTTTAAAATTGGTTTTTTATTTTTGTTATATTTTTTTTTTTTAAAATTATTTTTTATTTTTTAATTTTTAAAATTTTTTTTTTTTTATATTTTTTTTTTTAAAATATTTTTTT
>NC_051407.1:40149864-40152099 GCF_015228065.2 Penaeus monodon
TCCACATATGAAACCACTACTTTAAATCGCTCCCCATCTTTCTTTTGGCCGGCTCACACTTTAAACAAACGAAATACTAAAGTGATGCAAGACATGTACTTTTCTAGTTTGAAACGCCATGAAGTTCTTGCAACAGAGTAATTACACGCTCTGAAATATACGGGTGGCAGAGCAAAAACAAACAGAAAATATGGTGACGTGATAATGTATTAGCAACACCACTTATTTTTCATTGTCATAAGTAATATTACTTCAACTAGTCAATTCCCTCGCGCCCGGACGGCATTGTCCATCACATATTCCGTCAACCTAAAATGGAGGGTGCATCCATCAAGTAAATCTCTGCCGAAAACTATGTAATAGGAACTCCATCCAACTCTTATTCGGAGGATAAAACGAATGGTCGCTACAAATTAGCCTAAATGCATCAGCAATCGATAATGAAAGTTGCCATTTTAAACGTTTTACGATACGTATCTCTTCGAATGATTATGGGTTTGTTGAATAGGAGGTACCGGAGAACCAAACCTATTTCGTAAAAATTATAGTACGGGTAAACTTAGAAAAGTTTTCGCTACTCTGATAAGCAAGATAAAAGTTTCCCTGTAACGCCAGCGCAGCCATAAATATCCCTCGAACAACCAAATACTCTGCTGTGCCTAAATAATAATTATCCTGATGGGGAGAGACTAGTCTGCAGAGATTTAGTTCTCCACTTGAAGCTTATGCGACGGGATGAATTATCTGCTCCATCTGTTGCTGCGTCCCTGCCCCTCCTGGAGGACCTCATGCGATTAGTGACGGTTCCACTGCCGCAATACATCCATCATCCCGGCCCTGCCACGTCCGTCTCCCGCATTTACCCTTCCGTTCTTTACGGCAACTTCATGGAGACCGCGGCAAAATTACATTCACGAGGCTAACTTCGGCGCACTGACATCCCATTCGCATTTCAATGAACGTACAAGAACTTTAGAGATATAACTACCCAAACGTGTTTCGATTCCTCCCAAGCCCCTCCCTTCAAGCGAAACCAACACCTGTAGAAGCATTTACCTGTGCGCTACACCTGGTAACTGGTCGGCACATGACAAGCCGAGTCTCCGCGCGACCCGACATCAGCCCCGAACAACATTCCTACCTTTATAATGTCTGAAGTGATGAGTGCAACAAGGAACTTCCACATAGCCGTTGCTCCCGGGGAACTGTTCGTCACTTTGCACGGCACGAGGAAGCTGTACCATACAAAGCACTAATAGCACAGCATTAGTCGTCCACAGAAACAATCCACTGGGACGCGAGCCGCACACCCAAGCCATGGTGAAGTATGCAGTTTTTTTTTTACGATATTAACAAATAAAAATAATGGGCAAACGAAACAAAAAAATAAAAGTCCACCCTTCTCAGTCGTTACTCCATGGCTGGATGTCGTCGGTGAAATGATACCAGACGATGATGATCTTCCAGAGCTCGTGTGGATGAGTGGAAGACGCGCCTCGATCTCTCAACACGCTTCCAAAATTCCCGGTTAATAAGGCAAAATCCAGACACTTTTCATGTAGGTATTTCACTTAATCAGAGGTGATGCGCAAGACATCCACCTGGAATTTTTCATTCCCTCACAAAACACTATAAAAACGGAATTTCATGGCATAGAAGCACCACGGTGCCAGAGCAAACTTTGGCCGTCCTCTCACTTCCACTGCCAAGTAAACACTGAGCAGAGTTTGAGGGGAAGTTCACGAGATGGACGCTAGTCGGCGCTCGCCTCGCCTCTCGGCCGCCCAGTTGCCAATTACAAAGACTATGCATATCGCCACTTGAGTCATTGGCCACTTTTATCGACTATGCGAGCTATGGAGACGTAATAATACACTTCTGCATCTACAACTGCAATTAAAAAGCATATGGATTTTACTACCTGAGTCCCTGGGCATTTTTACTGACATCAGGAACTGTGAAAACTCGTCATGTGATGCACTCACGTAGGAGATATTACAAACTATTACAAAGACTATGGATATCGCCAATTGGCTCATTTATATAGACAAATTGATGATGAAGTCCAGATGGAAATGAATTCAGGTGATAGAGAGGAAAATCTAACACATGCTGGAGCCAAGTCGGCGTCATTCTCAGGCAGTTTTCTAAAGCACATGCCATGTCATCTCAGTATTGCCAGTAATGGATATTTGGGCTTGTCCTATTTCAAGCGGTATTCGAAATAATCATGTC
>NC_051407.1:40153889-40154529 GCF_015228065.2 Penaeus monodon
ACTGGCGGCGTCAAACCCATAACGCGGTCAAGGTGCGGCCATCACAGAGGTATGGAATATGATGCGAGTGTGGCGTGTCAGCCGGGGGAATGACGAAGCAGTGGACCAGGCGGAGGCCCACCAAAGTCGGGAGCTCAGAGGCCAAGAGACCGAGACCCAAGAGCTCAGAGACAAGGAACCTGAGAACTAGGAGCTCAAAAGTGAGGAGCCTTGACTCGAGAGTTCAGCGACCCAAAAGCAAAAAGAGACCACAAGATCGAGAGCTTAAAGACTAGAAACCGAGACGCGAGAGCACAGATGCGAGAGGACCGAGCCCCGAGAGAGACCAAGAGATTGAGGGCAAAAAGGCCTAGGAAATCGAACTAAAAAGCTTGAGAGTGAGAGCTCTAAAATAGAGGCGCGAGAGGAGTGGCGTGCGAGCGAGACTAGTCAGGGTGACGGGCTGAGGCACTGACAAACACTATTACCAAACCTTAACTCGGTTATGAGCCATAATACCCTTACCTGCGCGAGGCACGGCGCCCCGGGCAACCAGCTTCTGCCATCATACACAACACTCACCTAGAAAAGTGAACGTGAATTAAAGTCAGGTACAATTATCACATGTGATATCTATGAGTGAATTAAGTAAATTGGTAAT
>NC_051407.1:40155727-40157042 GCF_015228065.2 Penaeus monodon
ACACGTAAATCATTAACACGAAACAAAGCTAGCAGACCCAAATCAATAGCAAATATAACATTGCTATTAATAACAGAGCCATTTCCGAGACAATAAACGACAAGCGCAACTAATGTCGGTTTTATTAATGCGCCAATTTTTCCTCCTAATTCACGGGGCTGAGCTGGCCACTCATCCCGGTCAGCGTGTCCTCGATCACCTGGCCAAAGAAGGGAAGCAGCGGCCGGGAACGGAGAGCGTGCAGCGGCCAGATATGCTATGATTAGTTGCAATACGCGTCTGTCCGTTCTCCCGTTCGACCTCCTCCCTCCCCATGCTCCATCTCTGCTCCTTCTTTCGGTCTCCCTATCTTACGACTCCTTCCTTCTCCTCTTCTTCCCCCTTCGTTCCCCTCATTCCTAGACCCCCAACCTCGCGTAAGTGTCGGCCTCTTGCAGAAAATGGCAGTATTCGACCGACCCTTTTCGAAATTGAGCCTCGTTGTGTGGCAACTTCGCCTCGGTCGAGCCGTTCCTTGCTTATGATCGTCGAACTTCGGGTTCCTCTCCAAGCACCGCCAAACGGATATAGTTCGCGGGTGCGGAATGGGGTGTGGAAGCGTGTAAGTGAGACCTCGATATCTGTTGTTCAAGAACTTTGCCATGAGCGACATCTCAAGCTCTTCACTTGGTTCATATGGCACGACTGGTTCTATTGGTTGCGCTTTTCTTTCATTTATAGTCTGTGTTAGTTCAAATGAGTTCAGGTGGCACTTTTTTAAAAGAAATAATATCCCGTTTTTATTCAATCATTTATCACTTCTTTTCACAATACTTAATACTCCTTTTCAGATGCTTGGGATGCGACAAGAGTCTTTTCATGTTAAATCTTAATGCAGATTCTGGGAAATCTGCTAATTAGTGTGTTTCCTAGTACCCGTACTCGCATGTTTTACAACATGTATCACATATATGTTCTTTGAGTCAACGACCATATTTCTGCACAGTTATGTCTGCCTCTACATCCAGCGAATCTTCCGTCTCTTAGTTCAGCAAAAATCCTCGTCTCTTCTTGTCTCCCCTCTCTCGGACCTCGGCCATCTTTCCTCTCACTCTTTTACCAACAAAAGCAACTTGTGCTGGTCTTCCTGCTGCTACATTTAGCAACTCCGCAAAACATTCCTTTTACTTGCCGTTTACATCCTCTCTGTCCACTAGCAATACCCCGCCCTTGCTTTACACAATTTCTGCATTTTCCCTTGACTTCTGCCTCTGAATTATTTGCTGTAAAACACATTTATACTTTCTATAATGTCTAACTCTAAGTATTATGTACC
>NC_051407.1:40159727-40159823 GCF_015228065.2 Penaeus monodon
GGTTCTGCGTATACATATTCAAGTCTAAACGCACACAGATATGTGTTTACCACATACAGATTATTGATAATAAATTGATTTAAAAATAAAATATTA
>NC_051407.1:40160459-40160615 GCF_015228065.2 Penaeus monodon
CACAGGGATTTAGAGAGTACGGACAGAATGAACTCCAGTATGAATCCCTGATATGAAAAAGTAATATGCGAGGGTACGCGGACTGCAATCATCTTTAGAATATAGCTTGAAATAAAATTCATATTAATAATCAACGTACATCATCCGTACTATTTT
>NC_051407.1:40160650-40160762 GCF_015228065.2 Penaeus monodon
CATCATATTTTTTCCTCGTGATTTTTTTTGCACTATATTTGGTATTGCTTATGATTTCCGATTTTAATTCGTAATCTCTATTTACAGTTTTCCCAAAATAATTTTTCTTCTG
>NC_051407.1:40161214-40161972 GCF_015228065.2 Penaeus monodon
GTATTCCCGTGATTTATTTTTCCCCAGAGTTTGTCATCATGTCATTCTATTCCTTCCATGATTTACTCTTTTACGCTTTACTTTCTTCCTTTTCGTTTCGTGAGCCGCAATATCCTTATCTCGAATCCCCATGATTTACTCCCGTGTTTCGCCATAACCCTCTCATGTTTCGCCGGACGCTCCCGTTTCCCGTATCTTCCCCAGCCCGCGGACTTACACTACTCTGTGAAATTTTATGTGGCAATGAAGGGCTTCAAAATCTCCTTTGGCCACCAACGACTGGCAATAAAAGTGGAGTCTGGCCAGAGGTCGCTTAAACTCCGATATGTCGAGGCTCGTGGCCACTCCGCCCTCCCTTCACCCAAGCCAAACATAATCTAATTTAGCCAAACCGATACTCGAAACTTCCCCGATTAATTTATGAGGTCCGTGAGACGCCCCTGCGAGATTATATAAGATCCCACGGAGGGTCATCCCACGGGGTCTGGACTGGGCGGGAGAAGATGGGGTTGGGGGGGGGGGGTATGAGATGAATATTAGATGATTCCGCGCTGGCCCTCAAGATACGGTTCTCATTCAGCATTCTACGAAATGTGCAAGTCCTCCGTGTTTTGCAACGAGAAACATTGTCTTCCTATATGTAATGTTTCAACGGTTTAAATAACGGGCCAATGCCAAAACCGGGCGGACTGGACCCAACGGTTCACAAAACGGACCCAATATCTGACGGAGAGAACTTATCGAAGTGCAGAATCCTT
>NC_051407.1:40162318-40163447 GCF_015228065.2 Penaeus monodon
ATTAACGCAAAGGCAATAAAGACTTGGTATTATGATGCTAACGCTTCCAAATTCCATCAAAATGCCATTGTGAATCGAAAACACCCACACTGCACTAGTTTTTAAAAAGGCTCTTCCCCTTGGCCACAGCCGCGCTTGTCGATCAGCTGTGAATCCAGCGGTCTGAAGCAGCGGGTCACAGCTTCCCCGAGTGGAGCGGCCGGATTCCAGCGCCGGTACAAGAACGGTTAATAAATCCGAGGTATCAAAGGCGAGGCAGTAAAGGCCGGGGAAGTTATGCATTATGCAAACAGAATATGAAACATGGGAATGCTCAGTACTCTCGACATTCCGGACACGGGGCACGAGGCGGTGGTAGGCGCGGCGGGAGCAGGCGTGGGCGTGAGTGCAGAAGAATGGAGGGAGCACAGGAAAAACGCAGAGAAGAGTTCAGACTTTGCGGGAGTGAAGGGAAGATGATAATGCTTGCGGCAGGGAAGGGAAACTGCACTGTTACTTCGGGTGAAGAACAGGGGAGAGATTGCGGCTGCGAGGAGAGGCTGTCGAGGAGCGGTTAGTGGAGTTGTCAAGGAAGGGCTTGCGGCCTGGGAAGGGGTGCTGTTGGGAAAGAAAATACGACAGAAACTGTCAGGCGAGCTGGCAGGGGTTAGAGGAGTGTGTGGTAAGGCTGACGTGAAGTAATTGAAGATATACGAAAAAAGGATATAAACATTCTTTCCTTGTATTCAACATGATCTTTTGATAAACTGTTGCATAACTTAAACTGTCATGAATATCGGGAGTGACTATAATTTCAAAATACGTAAAATCTTTCAGAACTGAGAACAAACTTAAAATGTCATGTTACAATTTTTTTTTTTTCAAATAATTCCTCTGCAATAGTCTTTTCCAACGTTAATCATCCAAATTCAACAAAATATCGGAAAACGCACACAGCTAGAACAACGACTAAGATATGCTTTACTAAATCAGTTTTACAGAAACGAAAATGAACGGGATCTTACAATGTCGATACTGAATACACATCCGGCGTGGGAGGGAGTGGGCGGTAATAGTAAGGGTGAGTCCGAAGTTAGGATGGAAACACACTAACTTCAGCTTAACTAAGACATCTGAATGTTGCAGTTGC
>NC_051407.1:40163477-40165359 GCF_015228065.2 Penaeus monodon
CTTTTTATCAGCATATCATATTCTATCCCAGTATCTGCAATCCCTCCCCCAAACCGTGTCTTCTGACCAGTGTGACGGCGCTTCCAAGAAATCTCGTTATATAGAAAGGACATCGCTCGAACGCTGCCTTCACACTTGGAATTCGTTTAATATCTAATTTCCATATCTGTTTCGGTTATAACTCAGAATAATTCTATTCGTCTTCTGA
This sequence comes from Penaeus monodon, assembly GCF_015228065.2. Classification (NCBI taxonomy): domain Eukaryota; kingdom Metazoa; phylum Arthropoda; class Malacostraca; order Decapoda; family Penaeidae; genus Penaeus; species Penaeus monodon. The sequence goes on from NC_051407.1 coordinate 40,163,686, forward strand.
CGCGTTATCCAATTAAGAAGTAATCGTAGATCTGCTACAAATTCCCTTAAGACGTGTTTTCATCAATCTGCTATCATGCTCTTGTAAATATGAATTCTTACAAGGATTTCCAGATGAAAATTGTTACTTCCTTGCTATATCCACCTCTAATGTGAAACGGAACCAAAGTGTGCTGAGGGAAATTCTCGTTTGTATGAAAACAAGCACCATTAATCATTTTGTGACATGTGGATAAGATCTTTGATAATATCAAAGACACGATTGCATTAAACGAATACACATTATTATCTGCACGAGCGATACAGTAAATTGCTCTTGCTTGCAATACCGACGCAGCTCCAACTGCCATGGCGAGCGCGGCGCGGCCCAGGACCGTCGCGGGAACACCACTTGCCGGCACCTACGCTCCTCCATGCAGTTGCACTCATGCCCTCCTGGATCCCCAGACCCTTCCACGGCCCTGGGTGCCCCTTGGCTCCGTTCCCTTGTCCCTTGCACCCCCTCCCCCAACCCACGGCCAATCTTCATTCTCGGTGGAAACATGTCATTGCGACTTCCTTATCACCGGGCTGTTACTCGAGACAGCAGCTTGAGGGCTGCGAAATAAGAACCTACCACTACCTTCTTATGACTCGAGGCCTTCTGTTAACATTTTAGAGAAAGTTTTAAAAAATGAGTGATATGAATTACAGCGATAACATTGCAACCTCATTGTAAAAAAAAAATCGTGGTTGGTCGACCATGTATCTCTTTCGGTAAAAAAAAATCAAGCAAGAATTGCAAACAACACGAAAGGCTGCGTGTCGCTATTTCCCATATCAATACGCGAAAAGAATTGGAACTAATTTGCATACTTACATCCAACTCAGCCAAATAAACCTAATCGAGAGGCATAAGCTCAAAAAGATAAATGGCAACAAACACGCACACCAGACAATCATCAGGCCAATCACACTCCTTTCTTTGGGTCGCGCAAACGTGTGGTTAACACATCTTAATCACTCTGGTGTGTCATGCCGGCAGCTGCGCCTGCACTCGGAGCGCGAGCGGATCCTTCGCACCGTCTTGCTCTCTCTTCTCACGGGGAATGACATTTCTCGGCGTGGCTGACCTTCAACTTTTTTTCTTTTACATGTGATCGATTTGATTAAGGAGACGGATCCTGGCCGGGTTATTTCGCCAGTTCTTACCACAAGTGGAAAATGATGAAAAAGATAAGGATGGTTTTAGACAAGCTCGAAACAAATACAATTTCGGCGCCTGTAGTTCTTGGCGGTGAAAGTCGCAGAAATGAAGCATGGGTAAAACGCCTTATTCTTATTCGAGAAAAAGAACAAGTAAAAGCCAATCAAACTTGATGAAAATATTATATCCAATTCCACTGCACTTGCCAAATGGCTTAGGGATGCCAACAGTTCGTGGGAAAAAAACGAGGAGGAACATCTTGTAATGGCTACATTAACTAACTCGCACGCCCAAACGCCAGACTTATTTCCAACGGTCTGCAACAACCGCCATGAGTCGCGCCGAAAACTTCTCGAAGAATTTTAGCCAAGGCGGTTTTTAAAAGAGCCGTATTTGGCGCCTAGAATCTCCGCCATCGAATATAATCGCCAAAGGCACTTAGAACTATCGACAGACATTCACACTTCACAACTATATCGCCCTAGCACC
>NC_051407.1:40165386-40167218 GCF_015228065.2 Penaeus monodon
ACCCTTATCCGTTTGCTCGGCGAAGCGAACTTTTGTAGCAGCCGACGGAGAGAAAACTCTCATGCGTGGAAAGTTACGTTGATGTATTTGGAAAGTTTACGTGCTCTTAGAATGACGGCAGGCAGGGTATTCGCACGCTAAAGATGACCTCAAGCTTGCTACTCGGGGCGACTTACGTGCACAAGGGCACTTGCTCTCACGTCCCTGCCATAAACATGTCCTCCCATCTCCTTGTTTGCGCACAATCGTCACAGTTTCCTAGTTATTTCTTTTGAAATAACGTGTTTGTGAACAATCGTCGTTTTCCTACAGGTGACTTATCTGTAACACTGTCCTATATTCGTCCAAACCTAAACTTGTTTGGTCATAATAGTCACGCTTTCCTATCGTTATTGATTCTGTAATACTGAACTTTGCTCATCATTATTTCAACTTGTTTGTGAACAATTATTACAACTTCCAGCAATTATTTCTAACGATATACTGCATTGTTCTAGTCTTGATATCAGGGTGAATTAACCTTAACGCAAAGATTTCTACTGTAATACTGACCTATCCTCAATTCTGACATCAACTTCTCTGCACACACGTGTCACAGTTCCCTACAATCATCCTGACATCAATTTGATCTTGCATCATTCCATGCTCTTATAACCACTTCTGTTATAGCGATGTGCATTCTACATGTACATTGTTCTCCACGGTTTCTAAAAATGATCCACAAGTCACAACACACTTACACAGGATGTTATAGATGAGATACTTTTTTATTACAAATGTATTGTTGCTCATGGTTTTTCGTTTTAAATTTTACACCTCGTTTTACCTATGCTTCACGATCCGGAATAGGTAAATTCTCCCAAACAAAAAACGGACAATTACATTTAGAGGAATTTTATTTATTCTATCGGCGTCAGAGATGCGAAAGATTAAAACTGATAAATGAATAACGCTCACTGAAAAATACCAGATTTTTGTGTTGTAGCGAAGTCATTCGGGTTGCAAATAGTTGTAATCATTTGACCATAAAATAAAAGTGGAAATTACACGGAGAACACGTCCGTAAATCAAGCTGCCTGCAAGTTTCACTTCCTTCTTGCTCATCAGTGCCAACCCTTCAGTTTCTATGCTACCTTTGTATTCCACGATAAACATTTCGTTTCCTCGCCAATTTGGGAAATATTTCTTGCCAATAATTTTTATAAACCATTTCTTTTCTTCCTTTGTCCCTTGCATGAAGTTTATCATGCCAAGCACAAAAACGACGTTTACAAAGTTGAAGACATGACATGGAAGTGCGTCCGTTTTATCTCTTTCATGGTGAGGTTATAAATTCTCGTTCATTCTACAGCTGTATTACGCACCTGTGAGTCAAACTGGGTCTATTTCTTCCGCAAATAAATCCCATATTACAGATCCACCAAAGCTTAAACACATATATTCGGTAAACTAAGTCATTACTAAATCTCCAGAATAAAACGGCATGTGATAATCTCCGGTCATTTCGTAAGGCTTGGTCCTGTTATGAAGGCGGATAACCTGATCATATCTTGAAGAAGGAATGGCCAGTTTTTTTTTCTAAACAGGTTATAATTATACAGCTAAAAGTAACCAAAGCCATTCGCAATATTCCCGTTTGCTACTTGTTATATATTTCCTAATTTCTGGTGCAAATGTTTTTTTTTTTTGTTGTACTGTTATTAGGGTTAATATATATGTGGAGGATGTCAGCTATTTACCTTTCGGGATCCAGTTACATCATAAATACAGCTCACAACACTCCACTTTTATAATGTAAGTATAAGTCATAATCCAGCACTTCGATGACAATA
>NC_051407.1:40167480-40168043 GCF_015228065.2 Penaeus monodon
CAGCTTCTGTGCCACAATATTATTAGCTTCCAGATCAACTAAACTAAATTGAAACGTCTTTTTTTTTTCTTCTTTTTTTACAAAGCACTAAGACTGCTACAACATACGCCAAAGCTTTAGTAAATGCACTCACAATGACTGCTATGTGTTCGCTTATTTCTATACCAGAGCTCCTGGCAACAAGTCAGCACAAAGCCTGTCATTTGTCCACTAGTTTCCGTACTCTGTATCAACTCTATTTTTATTCAAAAGCACCTTAGCTCCTACTCAAAAGTTTCAATGACATACGCGCAGCCTCGTAGTTCTGCGTGTACCCGCTCCATTATCTTATAATCATCGAGTCTCCTTTCCAGGCCTGCAACATGACATCGGTTGCAATGGGACGGGGAGGGAGGTCTAAGCAAGGCTAAGGAGCTCGTCTCGACAAACTTGCACTGTTATCTCCAGAAAATACTTTGCAATAACTTTTGCGAACTTGCCATAAATCGCAAACTTTAAGCATAATCTTCCAGCGATGCTTTGATAGCAGCTTGGCCTTATTCACAAGCGAATTTACATGTAGC
>NC_051407.1:40168503-40169032 GCF_015228065.2 Penaeus monodon
CCCTTCATCATATATTTAGTTAATTGTCAACAATCTTGTACTCACCTCACTTTACGTAGTTCAGACAAGCTGTGCAGATAAAGTGAGTAATCAAGATATACGTTTTACACCACTATAAGTGAACCAAGAAGAACGCTCTGCTCTCTGGGCTTCCTACTCAAGGAATTATTTACAGTGAAAGCAATAAGTTCTTAAAAGTCTGTGACGTAACAAAATTATCAGAATCGAAGCCCTAGCATTTCTTAATTCACTGAATAATTGATTGATCACTTTATACATAAAATAGCTTTGGAAGGATGATGCATCCTGACGATGCTTTTCTGGATAGAGGACTTATTAAAATTTCTCAAAAACCACCTGTTATCCCCCAACACCAACTACCATCAGAATCACAATGCAGTGACGTCAATGAGTTTCTCCTTTCAAGACAGACAATGTACCAGGACACAAAGAAGAACCAAGAAAATAATTACCTTAGTCTTAGTGACCCATAGTGGAATACGCACAAATCCTGATAGATTTGGGGTAG
>NC_051407.1:40169081-40169372 GCF_015228065.2 Penaeus monodon
TCGCTGAATACATTTTTTTTCATCTATTTATTAATTTTCAAGGAAGAGCATACTTTACTGCTCCTTAAAAGACCGTTACACACTGCCTGGTTCAATTCCAAGACCATCGTAAAGATGTACCTAATATAGATGGCACAAAAGGAGTTCTCTTCGTTAGAAAATAAGGGGCATATCTGAAGAAACTCGCGAAGCACTGGGAATGCGGTGTTATAGATTTCAACTGCTTTGAAGTTTGAAGAACAGAGAAGCTTACTTGACGCTCTGAGGGACATTATTCGAGGAAATGTATGC
>NC_051407.1:40169450-40169768 GCF_015228065.2 Penaeus monodon
TCTGAAAAGTAAATAATTTCATAATACAATGATTCAAAACTCACAAGCAAGTATTGGGGGGGGGGGGGCTGGTCAAGTTTAAGTCACGTACCGAATCCTTCCGTTGTCTGCAGTCAATTGATGCAAGCCGATCATGCATGGAAACTTTAGCGCTATAAAGTTGGAGCTTCTCTCCGAATAAAAAAAAATGATAGATGGTGATCGGAAAGACTAGACCATACTCCAGATATACGAAGTTGAAAGTAGTTACCCATCTTAAAGACTCGTTGACTTTCTATGTTAAACTCATAAATGCATATATGAACACGTCGCATTATT
>NC_051407.1:40170369-40170634 GCF_015228065.2 Penaeus monodon
TATCTTTTCTTTTATAACGCTCATCAAAATACATTTCCGCAAGGCGCAGTATTTTCCAGCACAGCGATGTCTGCGGCCGGCCTCCTTCGCGGCGGTTTTATCTCTTCTCTGTCCCCCACCTCCACCCCTTCTTGCCTTCCCGTCATATTCTCCTTTAGTTTATCATCACACCCATGGCCGTCCCCTTCTTGCATTCCTCGCATTTTTTTTCCGATCTCATCCTCTATCACCACATCCGCTACTCAGACGTTTATTCCCACTTCTA
>NC_051407.1:40170921-40171067 GCF_015228065.2 Penaeus monodon
GCGTGAGCAATCTACCATATTATTGGACACGGGGCCCGGAGCCTCTTTTCTGGCTCACTTGTTGATGTCAAGACGCGAGTGGCCACTTCATTTTGCCGAGCACAGAGTAAGGCCGTGAGCGCAGCGCCATACACGGCGGTTGTATA
>NC_051407.1:40171128-40171562 GCF_015228065.2 Penaeus monodon
CATCTAGCCCCGTCTTCTCCATCCAAGCACGGGGGTGTGCAGGGCGTCTCGGCTGTACGCACGCCTGTTCCCGTGAGATTATGGCATTAGATCTGTCTCGCAGCACACAGCCAAATTAACAGTTATCACAGGGGAAACTGCTATCACAGAGAAGCAATACAGCAAAGCCATCACGGGGAGGGCATTATAGTGAAGCTCAACTACTGTGAGGCAACAGCAGAGAAATGACGACTGTGTGGGACATCGACGAGAATGTCGCAGAGGACCCTGTGACCAGCTCTACGAGGTGTTTGCAATGAGGCTTCACTACAGCAACACCTGGAATAGGACTCGGTGTGAAGTAAAATCGTTAAGGTAAAAGCCAACAAAAAACGCCCTAAAGATGAGCTTACTATTAGTAGCATAATTGTTAAGACTGTACTTGATTCGTAGTC
>NC_051407.1:40172367-40172652 GCF_015228065.2 Penaeus monodon
ATTCTCCTCTGATTGGAAAGCGTTATATTGCACTTCACAAGTTTTAATTGAGACTGATGGAAAATTGCAGTTTTCATCAAACCTTCCACGGCCATTGACATGCATTCATTAAAAATTTATTGCTGTTTAGGCTACAAAGGCCGAGTTGGTTGAATGTTTGAGGCTCAATTTGAAAGACTCTCCAACCGCATATACGGACGGCGCACATCTGAAATTGTGCCGATACCGCCAGCCCAAAGAACCCGGTTAACTGCGCATTATTTGCTCGGCTTTTGACGTGACACG
>NC_051407.1:40174941-40176788 GCF_015228065.2 Penaeus monodon
ATATTTGTTCCTAAATACTGAATTATTCTCCAGATCACAATTCCAACTTTTATGAGAACTATCAGCCCGTAAAATTACGCTTGACGCAGCTAAATTTTACTATTGGAGTTTCTGATTTTTTTTTCGAGTAAAAAAAGATTCCAAGGAAAAAAAAATGCGTAGCTAACGTAGCCTAAAGGGAGTACATATCACGAACCAAAAATACAACAGTATCACTAATCGACCCAAAAGCAAAGGCATCTCCACGAATACCTTCGTCACAACATACAATCCCTTAACCACAGCTACCTTACTCCACGTCTCACTCCCTCCTCCAGCACACACACTTCCCCTCTAATACTAAGGAGCGAAGTAACGGCTGTGGATTCGCTAGACAACGCACTCCTTACGAGGAATTAGCTGGCCATCCGTACAAAGCTAATCAACAAAGCCTAATACAACTAGGGGAATCCCCGCTAATAACACTGGCAATATGCTAATGTTGCTGAGGATATATCATACTACTAATTCCCTATTATGTATAGCTTATAATCTAAAGATTAAACTCCAAATGTACAACGCAAGTTATTAGCACACAAGACCTTGTTCCCGTCGCTGTTCTCGACCCGCTTCGTTGAATTTCAGCTCACACGTATTCAGTGGAATTGTTAGGTTTTTATGTTCACGGTTAACACGCGGTACCTGTTTGTATCATATGGCAAAGTGGGCTTAATTTGTCACTGTAGCATCTGTACATATAGTGCAATGAAGCCTTCATGTTGCTTCATTTTTAAACTGGATGGCGCACTGTGCCTTCCGCATTACGGGCGTATTTTCAATTACATTGTTACATCTGGAAAGCTGCTTCACCCAATGTAAGATGGATATAATTGTGTCACACCTAAGCTGCTTCATGGTAAATAAGAACGTATTTCAGATTTACTGAGAGACAAGGGTTGTTAATATTAGGCACTGTTACAGTTGTATTTTATTGTTATAACACAAGTGCTGTAGGATATATTTGTGAAGATGCTGCCGTTGAATACTCCTTTCGCGTGGTAATCAACAATTGTTGAAATCATAAATGAAAGATATCATGATTCGCGTAAGAAATCAATCCCTGAAAACTGAAACTGGGTGATCTATAGATTTCCTGTCTATATTCCAGCACGCATTCAGACGCACACAAAGGCGTAATACTAATTTACAGACACACTTACCCTTGTTAGTATGTATACCAGTCCTAACCATTCTCAAAACCATTCTACAAACCTAACGCGCAATCGCTGTTTTTCTGCTGACCGGCGTGTGTTGACAGTCCTCAGTCAGCAGTATGCCTCAACCACTGTCAGTGTTTCGCCCTGGCCGCGTGTGTTACCCACAGTCAGTGGTATACCTGAATCTGAAGGGGAAGGTATGGGGATATAGAAGAGAAAAAAAAATGTACACAACGCTTCTGTGGAAAATCCAATAATCAACGATCTAGGGGATGAGTCTTTTTTTCCTTTTCCTTTTTTGGAAACGTCACCGAGGAACAGCTGCGCACAGGGAGGGAAGCTGCAACGCGGAGGTTCAGGAGAAAGGGAAGGAACAGGAGAGACACGGGCTTCCTCCACACTTTCCATTTCCTCTGCCTCGGTGTCATCCCCTTCGTTCTCCATTATCTGCTGCGTTTATTATAGATTTGTTAATTCCAGGGCGTTTAATCCATATACTTTATATAAGTGTGTTCCCTTCGCTAGTGTTTTGCCACCAGTAGGTCATAAAGGCCATTATTGCTTCATTAGCCTAAGTGGATACCGTGAATAGGGTGAAAAAGATCATAATAGCGTAGGTGAATACCCAGTCATCTCCCTCTCCCTTCGCTC
>NC_051407.1:40177522-40177824 GCF_015228065.2 Penaeus monodon
CTCTTGCCGTTCATTTCCTTGTCAAATATTGTATATTATATATGTATCATTTATGATGATCAGATGAAAATCTCAGGCCGAAAAAGACTTCATTCAGCTATAACCTTCTTATCCAAAAAGGCATCAAATCACGCTCTAAAACAAGACTAGAGTTAGGAAATGTTAAATGTTTTCCTCAATTTTCTGTAACGAGACCTCCATCACGATATCATTTACCCCAGAAATTATGTCACTGCGGAATTAATACTGATAAACTCCCATAAAATATCAGAGATACATTTATTTGTTTAACTCCCTTCCCC
>NC_051407.1:40177865-40178861 GCF_015228065.2 Penaeus monodon
ATCACAAGGCAAGCCAATTCGCTGAACAGAAATCGCGAACGAGAAAAGTCAGCAGAGCATTTTGCAGCTTACTGAGCTACACGACATGCGCCGTTAGACAAGTCCTTCGCGCATTCACGGCTGTGATGCAGTGGATCAAAACGATCAGCCAGGCAATCTAAACAGTAAGCTCGGCGCGACCCCGACCTTGAAAATAAAGTTGATTAACAAGTGAAGTACTGTAGCCATTGCAAAGCGGCGGGGGTGAAACGTGTCGGGTAAAGTATCCTACTATTTCTGCGTTGCTAACAAATACTGCAAAATAAAATCGTTGGGTAAAATGTATACTTTTATTCTAATATTACGCATACCCTGATATTCAATGTGTTTCATTAAACTAAAACTGTAATAATATAAAAAATTCAGTAATCAACAATTTTAGCGCGCAGCAAATAATTGAGGTGTTGCAACAAGCCTTTCCCAAAACGGCACCTGTTAACACCAACCTATCAAAAGTCCCGTATGTAAATCACGCAGTATTTAGTGTATCTATAATTCTTCTGAAAGATTCACTCACAAATAAAACGCTTTTATGGGTGTTTGATTAATGCAACAGACAGGTTCATCGGAAGCGTGCACACTCATGATTCAGGAACTGACTGGACCGTGTTAATTTGTGAAAATATATCGCGGGTCGAACGTGGACTACGGGCGCAAAATTGTTTTCCTCTTGTCTGCTGGGTCGGTGCGTCATGGTGCGGGATGATGATTTTTCATTGTGACGGCAATTTAGATAGTGAGATTGATGATGGTGAGAGTAGCTACGATAGGAGTGATAGTTGTAGTTATATCATAAATGGTGATAGTAACAATAGTTGCAGAGAAGTACTGATGGTAATAGTAGTTACCATAGTGTTGTTAACTCAGGCAGTGGTTCATTACTTGATACTCCGTTTTCTGGTCCTGTCGTGGCGCGTGCACTCACCTGTAACAAAATGAAAGGGTGTTTGTTATACC
>NC_051407.1:40178927-40179155 GCF_015228065.2 Penaeus monodon
GCATACTTCCTCGGTATTGCTTCATTTGCCAAAGTAATCCCATGACAGAATAGTCCCCAAATATTTTCCCCGTTCGAGCATCACTGGATGGTAAGAAGATAGCCCCTGCCTCCCAGGAGCCAACTGACCCCCTCTTATGCTAGGTGTCTTGCTTCATTTCTGTGTAGTGAAGTGTCTTGTGTTTCATTCCTCTTACATTCAGCTCCCTCGCCTCTTCCTCCCCCCCCC
>NC_051407.1:40179382-40179739 GCF_015228065.2 Penaeus monodon
TCAACATACCTTTCCCCCACACTCACGTTTTTCAAAATATTTTCCTTTCCCTCTCCTTCTCCTCTCCTCCGCTCAGTTTCCAATTCAAAAAAGGGGCCACTCCAAAAAGACAAGAGAACAACATCTGTCACAGACATTCTACACTTCACACATATGTTGCAGATCGGGCATGTCCTTGCATATTCGCGCGAGGTCTCTCCAAGGAAACAGGACTAAGAGCAAGTCTGATTTGACACATACAATAAATGCTGTTACCAGACGAGAGCTGCGGACGGAGAGGGTTGTTATGGCTCTTCGGGGGAGAGGCTACAGGAGCGGTTTTGGCTCGTCTCGTCATACACTCGAATGCAAGCCGGA
>NC_051407.1:40179831-40180076 GCF_015228065.2 Penaeus monodon
GGGGGCATACGCACAGAGGTGAATTCAACCTGGTAGCCTCTATGGGATATGCCGATGAATAAGAGGAAATAGCTGATGATTTGCCTCTGTGAACTATCTTAATGAAATCTGTGCTTCGCCGTCAATGACAGGAGAGGGGCGAGATGAAAGAGGGGAGTTCGGAGGCGGCGACAGAGGATAAAAACGAGAAGAGGGGAAGGAAGTACAGAAATAAGAAATGGTAAGGCTGTCGGAAAGGGAAGGAT
>NC_051407.1:40180412-40181860 GCF_015228065.2 Penaeus monodon
TCCAAAAACCGCAAGGTAATATAGGCCTCTTGGCACCGTAATTACTTAGCTGATGAAGCAGTCCGCCAGAGAAAGCGTGTCATTATTCCATAAATACCGCAAGTACTTCGCTGGGTCGTGTATTTACATTACCTTTTAGAACACAGGAAATATTTGCTGTTGGAGAGAGAGATTTACTTTTGAAATTTCACGACACAAAGGTATTTCCTTATGATTTACAAATATAAAAGGTATATATATATATAGAAAGGCCATGTTTCTTGCATATATCATTCTTATTTATTTTTCAACCCGGGCCTCGGTTCATTTTCAGAGATGAAAACGTGAACATCGCAAATATAACAGCATCAAAAACCATTAATTTTCATCTTTAGGGAAACAAAGCGCTCAGGAATCCGAACCGACGGCGTCTTGGGTGAAAATAACCCTGACCCATGCATTATTCTAACCGTCGACGGTAATCCCCAGATAGCACCCCCTGCAATGGTACTTCCACGAACCATAGATGGGAAAATGTAGCTCCCCTAGACGGCGAAAGTGAGCGCTCAGTTAAAAGTTATTTCGTAGGAAAGACGCAGTGAAGATTTTAGCGTGAATGAATTTAGAGAACGAAGGCTCGAAGCACATGCTAATCAAGGAGTAAGTGAGGGGTAAGCGTTAATAGAAAGTGGAGGGGAGGAAACTCTCAATCTTCATTAAAGAGCATGCAACAGTTGAGCATCGCGGAGTGCCCGAGAAAATGCAAGGAAGACGACCATCGATGACAAAAATGGAGTAGTCGAATAATGGCCATAACATTTGCGTTTCGGTTGTCTCCCTGTCTGCGCTTCAAATGACCTGCTACAAAATTAAGACTAAACAGTATCGGCGCAGACTATTTTAAGACTATATTAAGACTAAACAGTATCGGCGCAGACTGTAATACTGCCATCAAAGCCATCAAAAAGCACAGAGAAGACTATCCTGATGTACATCTAACTTACTGGCATTCACATGAGACAGCAAACATACTTTGAGAATCCGAATAACCCATTACTCATTTATTATGACCGAGAACGGCTGACCAGATATTAAGAATCTTATCTGACGGCTGACCAGATATTAAGAATCTTATCTGAATACACAAGTGATATGGCATCAACAGGAGGAACTGCTTGAATTTTTAAAAATATAGAAGATATATCCTTGTCTTTTCCTTCGTAAACCATGGCATATAATGCTTTGTTTTTAATAATGTAAAGCAGGTTAATGTGGTATTATCCACGTACTAGATTTCTTGCCTTCGCTCAAATACTCTACTAAAGTAACGAATTACTTACAATTCTCTCTTAAAGGTATACAAGCCAATATACATTTTCTCATCCTTAACAAAATTGCTTATTTCATCCAACTGTACGACGAAATAATCTATATGTGTAATCTTGGTATGCTTTTTATTTCCATGTAAA
>NC_051407.1:40183648-40184201 GCF_015228065.2 Penaeus monodon
CTGACTGGCAAACAGATAGCTATATATATAGAGAGAGATATACAAACAGACAGGTAGGTATATACACGTATGTATGAGCATTATATGTGAGTTTGTATAGACAGATAGAGCCAGCTACTCCTTTCCTCGAATATGACCTCCTTGTGCCATTTCTGACTGGTGCGTCAGTCATCACCCTGCTAATTCTGATATCAATGTTTCATATTGACTGCATATTAACACATCGGATTCCTAACCACTCACTTCATCAGCGAATCTCTCTTGGAAATGAGACTCACAGGAATCTACGATCAGATGAGCAACGGAGAATCCTGGAAGAATTTCGAATGATTAAGTCATCACTCGATCCGCCAGTGGTAGTAGATGTTTGTTTAGTCGAATGCATCATATTCTCGGATCTGCCATGGGAGGCTGGTCACAGACGGGTCCCGGAGTGGTCCATCCGCGTCTGCTACAATTATCGGACCAAACTAACTAAGCAATGTGTGGTCTTGCTTGGCGGGCCTGTGAATCAATGCGAAGGTGTAAGTCTAGTTACTTCGGGACGCCGCGG
>NC_051407.1:40184232-40184379 GCF_015228065.2 Penaeus monodon
CAAAATACTGTCTCCGGTTAGATGGGAATGCGGTTTGTGTCTGCCTCGAGGATTGCTGCGTGTTTGATGAATCCGACTACACTGAAGCGGTATATCTGCTTGTGGGATTTGGCTTCGTGGGGACGCCCCTGTAGTGCTGGAGGGCCA
>NC_051407.1:40184622-40185451 GCF_015228065.2 Penaeus monodon
CTCGGGCCTGGAGCTGGAGGGCCTGGCCGCAGGGGAGAGCCCGGCGGGAGCGCCCTCGCCCAGCGGAGCCCCGGCCAGGCCCTCCTCCTCCGCGACAAACGTCCAGCCGAGCGCCCGCCGTAAAGAGACATTCCCGCATCACCACACTGGCGTCCGAGGGAACTGACGGTGAATTATTTATCGCCTCGTGCACGAGTGGGGATGAAAAGGACGATGAGGGGGAGTGGGAAGATGGGGAGGAGAGGGAAGCTGGTGAGGAGAGGAAAGATGGAGAAGGAAGTGAAAACCAGGAGGAGAGGAAAAATGGAGACGGGAGGAAAACTACGGAGGAGAGGAAAGATGGAGACGGAAGGAAGATGAAGAGGAGAAGGAAGGGTAGATAAGAAGAAGATGGAGGATAGTGAGTAGCGGAGAAGGGAGGGGAGATTCGGAAGCAAGGGAAAGTGAAAACAAGCTTTATAGAGAGAAAAAAAAAGCAGAATCGAGTAATTAATGACAAGTGGAGAAGCGAAGGCACAGAGAAAGAGAAAGGACGGAAGGAGAGAGCCAGACCTGAAAGAAACAACAGACGACTGACGAGGAAGGAAAGAGGCAAGGGTGAAGGTGCCTCATCACTCCCTCCCTTTCACTACCCTCCGTCTAAGTTTCCTCTGGTCCTTCAGCGATATCAAGTGAAACGAAAGATATCTTTACCACGTTCCCTTCGCTCTACAATAGGCCTAAATGAGGTAAAAATAGTCCCACATCTATAAGGTGGCTCTTCGTGTTCCTGACCTCGCTCTGGTCGATGACAGAAAAAGAGTAATTAATGTCAGTGTGGAATATCCTC
>NC_051407.1:40185593-40185657 GCF_015228065.2 Penaeus monodon
AGATGATACTTAATTTGTAACGAAATAGGCAAGAGTTATTTATTTAAAAAAACATGTTCTCTCC
>NC_051407.1:40186134-40186544 GCF_015228065.2 Penaeus monodon
AGATAACAAGTTTTGCAGGAGTTATGAAAGTCTGGGTGATGGACAGGTGTTGGAGGGGAGAGTCAGAACTTGGCTCAGAATCAATAGTTTTCGCCAAGTTATCAACCGCAAAAACACACATACGGAGGCAAAGGAAGCGCGTCTCTGATGGGTAGACAGAGCCTAAGTACGGCGCAACTTTATTACCGTCAAGAAAGAAACGCAATAATCTTAAAAAAAAAAAAGCCAAAGTTTGCATGTCCTCCTCCCGCAAACTAAAACTCGTTAGTTACATGATATCCCAAAATTCTGACTGCAGAAGAAAATACTAGCCACAGATGTCTCCCGGCGAATTAAGTGTTAAAAATGTCAGCTGTCTTATACAGTATTTCTCAAAATATCCCTGAGGTGTAGAACCCTGCTTTCCGGTA
>NC_051407.1:40186754-40187399 GCF_015228065.2 Penaeus monodon
CACATTTCCACACGTGCCATCACTCAAATACCTATGAAGGGGCCGAGAGTAATATCAGGACACACGGGGAGGCAAAAGGCAGGCAGAAGGTCACCGGGACGAGGCCGAGACCAGGAGAGGAAAACGCCGGGGAGACAAGGCGAGACGGAGGGAATGAGAGACAGAAGGGGAATCAACAAGAGAGAGTAAATGTATGAAAGAGAGACAGATACAGCATGAGGAGAAAGGGAAGAAAACTCAGGAATTTTTTTTAATCATATACGACGAAAACCAAGGAATATAAAGCTTCCTGAAGCCCCTAAAAACGAAACCATTATAGGCTTGATTGAAGGATGGAAGACACAGGGCAAGACGTTCCTGTTCCACGCAAACTTCTCCCTCGCATTCAGACTAATAATTCAAGCCGTGACTGATGTGATAGAAATGCTCAATGCCATAATTACAGATGGCGAAAGTAAACAAACCGCTTCATCTTTTGGACGATTCAAATTAATAAAGTCACGCTCAGAAAAGAAAAAGAAAAAAATAACATCATAACATCTCACACGACACGAAAGAACTCGGTTAAAAGCCAATGACAAGACGGAACAATCAGCTGGTCCAGCCGGAGCTTCCCCTCTCTACGCCGGCTTGGGAGAGGGGAAG
>NC_051407.1:40187532-40187950 GCF_015228065.2 Penaeus monodon
GCCCGGGAGGTGGGGATGGGTCCTCAGGTCAGTCACACACAGTGACTGTAATGAACACATCGAGCAAACAACGGACCAGAATTGCACAACCTTGTAACTGTGGAAGTAATTATGAGGAATGAACGCACACAGCTCTTGCAATAACAGCAGCAACGGCAGAGGGAGGGGAAGCGAAGGGAAGCAAACACACGCGCTCGTTACAATGAAGGGAAACACAAGGCTCTCTCTGGGAGCTTTTAATGCAATATAATTAGGACATTAACAGAGATTATCACGACATCTTAATTACCCTCCACTTGACTTCACTATTTCAAGTACACCAATATTTTACTGCTTAGAAGTTATGAATTCTGGGAAAAGGGTCTTTGGCAAATAATAATCGAATGGTTGTAAAGAATAAGGATAACTATTTTTAGAA
>NC_051407.1:40188995-40189437 GCF_015228065.2 Penaeus monodon
GTAATCGATTCCGCAGCGCCTCTCCTTCCTCCCTTCGGAGTCCGTGCCGCCCCTGGCGCTTTCGGCGATAAGTGAGCAAATATGTTGTCATATTGATCTCACCCTTCCGTGCCCTTCTCCCTGGTGCCTCCCCTCCCTTAAACCCTCTTTCGGATACCTTTCTCTCCCTCCTCTCCACCCTTTTCTGATCACTTATTCTCTGGAAACCCCTTTTATCCCCTCCCTGTGGTTTTCAGCCCTCTCCCCTTCCCATTTTTCTCCCTTCTCATCCTACCTCCCTGTGCCCTGACTTTATCCCTCTACCTTTCCCTCTTCCTTGCTATAGAGATGTACTTCCAACTAGCCTGTGTGTCCCTACCGTCCTTGTTTGCTTGTGTTTTAAGTCGTTCTCATTTACATGTTATTTTGTTTGTCAGAAGTTCACTCTCAGCTGCCTCGTTCC
>NC_051407.1:40189571-40189651 GCF_015228065.2 Penaeus monodon
GGGTGGGTGGGTGTTGCGGGAAAAAAAAAACTTCTTTCATGTTCCATCAGACTGAAGTGTAAATTGGTAAAAAATGAGTT
>NC_051407.1:40189720-40190867 GCF_015228065.2 Penaeus monodon
TTTCTACCTTTTCCATTCTCTAGCTTCCCCCGGTATGTTTCAGTGAAAGGTATCATTACGTTTTTAAGATTCTGACGTTTGGCATTTCGAGAGAGGCAGTGTCGAGTAAGAACAAAACTTGAAAAGACGATTGGCGAATGAATTGGTAAATAAGCTAGGATCGCAGAGACTAAATTCAATCAGCTTGGCCTTGAATAAAAAATATCCAATTATCATTTTTTTTCTCGATCTCATAAGGCAATATAATATTTCATAGGATCCTCTTCTCGGGTCCGTGAAAGATGAAATATCGTAATATAAGAGTATATCCCATTCTTGCTCCATTTTCCTTTCAAAGACTTTTTCCAGCCGTCCCTACGAAACCAATGGTCGAAGAGGGGAAGCCGTCACGTCGGTCAAAACAGACAAATCACAAAGCCCAGAACAATTGCACTATTTATGCGATGGCGTATCTACACTAGGCTACAGATGGAGCGTTCGTCATTATCCTGAGAATGTAAAAGGACATTATATAAAGGGAAAATATAGAAAAAAAATTAAGGATACTTTCCGAATGTTCATGCAAGTCAACCAAGTAGCCTGAAATGCTTCGGAAGTCGATATTCATCATGGCATACTGAGAATAAAAATTTTCTTCTGAAAGTTCTTTATGGAGACAACCTATGACAAGTTGACAGTGACAGATCTTTTATACTCGCGCTCGCTTTCCTACAAACACTTTGTTGGTTTCCTTGATCCCGCCATAACAGATCTGGCTCTACTGCAAATCACAGTTATACGGAGTTGTTTTGCCGTGTCTTTGTCAAGGCTGGCTTTGGGAAATCTGCCTTTGATGTAAACCTCCCTCGATATCAAGGAAAAAAAAATTGGGGGGATGGGGGATTACTGAGAACAATGTTTTTTTCTTTGCTTATAAGCAAGTTATTCTACCTGCACAAATATCATTTGGGCTACAAAACAAGTAATAACGCATAAAAAAATGCTGAGGTGGCAATGACCATCCTTCCAGTTAGCAGTTCAAGATAATACACGTAAAGGACTGTTACACGCCAATATTTTTACTTCTTTGCAAGGATTGCAACGACGTCTGTGCTGCAAAATGGTGCTCTCAACTCGCGACTTCGGCGAAAGATGCAGGCGGCTTGCT
>NC_051407.1:40191802-40191985 GCF_015228065.2 Penaeus monodon
TAGACCTTCCGTATCATTACTAATTCACATTGCAAGAGGATATAACTGAAGCACATTTCAACTGTAATATCTCAATATCTTTATCATGCTAAATAAAACAGGGTTTTCTGATGACAGAAAAGTTATAATTAATATGAATAATATTGCAAATGTCAAAAAGTCATACTTAGTCATACATTTCAC
>NC_051407.1:40192324-40192594 GCF_015228065.2 Penaeus monodon
GCGGGGAGACAACAGTGAAACCGACAAGAAATTGTGTCCCATCCTTATTTCTCGAGCGATGTTCCAGGGGCCACAGCATCTCGGCGGCCACAGCCTCAACACAGGGTCGCGGTCGTGGCCCATGCCAGGCTGACCATAAATGTCTCAGCGGGTATTTTGATGGTCGTGTCGAGTTCCGGCTGAGGGGACAGTGAGGGGACGCGGCGAGGCTCGGACGGAACAACAATGCCGCCCTCCCCTCGCCCTCGTCGCACTGCAGACCGTCTCCGT
>NC_051407.1:40192620-40192740 GCF_015228065.2 Penaeus monodon
AAAGCGCTCGCCCACCCGCGGAACAATGCATTACCGCCGACGCCCACATTATGGCGGGTCTCACTCAGACCCACGCACGACACACGCGTAATTGATTCCCTGTGGTATGGGAGACGCTTC
>NC_051407.1:40193557-40194872 GCF_015228065.2 Penaeus monodon
ATCTTGCTTTGATTAGCTAACTGGTACTGTAATTAATCTTGATTTCAAAGGGCAGCACGTTTATTAAGAGAAAACGTACACAGGAATATCAGTAATTCTTTCGCAAGGCACAATGAAAAAGGCGCAATTCAGTCATATTAGTCAATTTTATACAAACAAATTTAATCATCTGCCGATAGATATTTTGACAATATATCAACAGCGCTTTCGTTCCGTTAGTACAAAAAATGATTAAAAACTAAATTGTTTTTTTCCACCTCTTTGCATTCTCCAGCTAATAACTGGAGGGAGAGATACCATAGGCCATGCAACATATACTTCCTAAACCAAAGCAAAGTCCCAGTAATTAGCAAATCAAAAACTCCTTCACATAAAAGTCTCGGACACAATTTGCCACTTCCTAACTTCGTTGCGACACGCTGGGAACAAAAGCCTTCACAAATGCAGCTGCAACCCGGACTCCCTTCATGAATCACGGCTGTGCAAATAAATCCCGTCTGAACCGTCCCCTTAACAAAGCCTGCCTTATCTAGGCCAAACTATATTACACCGTCTTTTCGCTGCCTGATCTATCACCAGGTAGTATATAGCAGCATATAGTTATCTCTGGCTGGTCTGATAGCGCTCCCCTTATCGCGAGGGAGTTCATTACACAGCAAGCAGAAGAGCGACCCTGCTTCGGACCTACTAGCACGCTGATGACTACCCCTTCGGACCAGCTAGCAGACGGACGACTCCTGCTATGGTCTAGCAAACAGGCGGATGACTCTCTGCTTCGGACTAGCAAGCAGACGACCAACCTCGGGCAGAAAGGACAATAAAACACGCGGCCCAGAATGGCTTATCAAGGAGTCATATTTCCCACAGCAATTTCCCTCGCAGCGAAGTAACACAAACAAGTTCTTGCGAGAGAGTTTAAAACGTGAAAAATTGCCACCCTCCTCCCCCTCCCCATGTCGGAATTACAATCTGTTTTAATCTGAGGAAATTTAGAGCGCACTACAATCGTGGGATCTTCGTGGAATCCAGTGCATCTCTGGGTCGGAAGCACCACGCTGACCCGCCAAGCAGAAGCACCAAGATATGTATATATTTAATCATTAACGTTTCTTAATGGCGTTTACATGCGGGTTTTAAAATGTTCCCCCAAATACTCAAATGATATTTGATTTTTTTAAAAAGTTCTCCTAAACTTTAATATTCATTTTAATTTAGACATTCAAGAGTATATCTATATAGTCAAACATTTCTGCACTGTTAAAAGCGATATCTAAATAATCCTTTTCATTTAGATATTCAAATGTATTTCTAAGCT
>NC_051407.1:40195388-40195628 GCF_015228065.2 Penaeus monodon
TAAACTTTATACTGTTTATTGCATTTAACTGCGAACAGCCCCGAGTATAACCCTCGTGGCAATGCGGCATGGCAACACAGAAATAACACCCCGTGAAAAGAGCAATTTAGAATCCACATTATTAATATGAGGAGAAAAAAATCTCGGAAGATTTCCTTCTGATAACGTTGAACAGCACAGAACATCCGATGAAACTTTCGACGGAACTCATAAAGTTGCGACCATTTTTTCCTTATTTAG
>NC_051407.1:40195700-40197939 GCF_015228065.2 Penaeus monodon
TTATAGTCTCGCATTTAGTATTAAGACGAAAACCGTTTCGCTGTGCTGGCTAAAAACGGAACTTCCTTTGATGCTTCTTCGCTTTGTAAAGAAGGGAGGAAGACGAAGACACAAAAATCAACTGAGGATAAAACGAACGGAACGTCTTTTTACGCAAAGAAATGGCGATCAGTTATTATTTCAAGCTACCAGTCTCTGAATCCTAAAGGAATTCCATCAAACAGTTACTAAAATATGGTTAAATACAATAATTGATTAAGTTTGATCATGTGGATGACTATCGTAATGTTCGTAGTTTAAAAGACTAAGCTTAAGTACCTATTATGGCGATGTAAGAGGGGGAAAGGGATATAAAAATGACTAAATGAAAAAAAAAAAAGCTAGATAAAGTATAGAACTAACAAACAATACAGATACAAATAATATAAAAGCTAAGACGCCTTAAAAAGTACAAAAGTAACACCAACAGATAAACATATAAACTCACACTGTGACAATATACAAAGCAGTCAGAGTCTCTCTCAAAGTTCACAGTCGTCAAGTTTCGAAAGAGATTTGCATTCTCTTCTGCAGAACTTTCAGGAGGTTGAACACGCTGGCTCTGAGGTGGGCAAGTCGATGAGGAAGAAGAGTGAGTTAGGGTGATGTATAGAACAGCGGGGGGGGAGTTGTAATGTCTCTGGAATGAGTGAAGTATTGGTGTCAATGTCGTGAGTCAGGAGTGAGTAGCGGTGTGGTTTACATGTAACGAGTACAGAAAAAGCTCTACTACTGCAATGGATGTAATATCACAAGTAAGCCAGTATCGCTGTAGTCGACGGTGGCAATACAAAGAGTCACAAGTATCAAAAGGTGGGGGAGTCAGGCTATTCCAGTAAATTGAAGTTACACCACTAACAGAATCACACACACTTTGCCCATCTTTGCCCCAAGAAGGGCAAAGATGGGCGTTCGCGGGCGTCTTGCAAGACGAGGGAAAGGGCGGCAAGAGAGGCAGGTGGTGGGCGCAAGAGAGATGCGTCGCGGGCGTGATGGGAAGCATCCTTAAGCTCTCGTTCATAAAGACAAAACTTTTAAAATATTCCACAACCTTAATAACATACAAACTGCTTCCATCTTCTAAAAAAAAACGCCGAAAAACATAACCACACTTAGAACAAAAAGGAATAAAAAATAATTTTTTTAGAATTTTGTCAGTGAAGTTTCCGGACCAATTAAAGAAGCCATTCTGAAGTTAGGGAAGTTACCGTCCAGTCTGTCAACACCTTATATAAAATATGGCCACAATAGAACTTTTACTATATACACTTTAATATACAAAAAAACAACAACAAAATCTTTTAGTAAAAACAAAACTCATCTCTGTGTTGCTGGTATTCAGATAAAATATAAATGAAGAATTCCCAAAATTTTCCGTAATTTCATCAGATCTTTTGGCGTTAAATTGCCACGAAACTTAAAGGATCAAAAATGGAAAATCCTATGACTCGCCGTTCTCGTTTCCATCACACCAGAAAGGCCTCTGGGAAATATCCAAGCTTGAATAATTGTCCAAATAATTTCGGAAATTTTTAAACTACTTCCTCTTTCTGATTCCACGCGACGGAGCAGGGAGTTTATTCTTCAACGCAGCTTCAATTAGGGGGAAAAATAGCGGGTAAAATGGGGAGACAATTCACGATTTCATTAGCGTTGTTCACTGTTCCGTTAGTGTAACTTCAATTTACTGGGAATAGGTTATAGATAAATGGGAAAAAGATTATGAATTTACCGATAAGTAAACTAATGAATAAACATCACCTCATTATCCTCCATTATCATTTTAATATTATTTATGTAGCTTGCCGGAGAGGGATAGCAAAAACGAATTTGAAAAAAAAAGAAAAGAAAAAACGTAGCAACTCCCCGAAAGCAACAAAAGAAAACAAGGAAAGAAATGAGAGGAAAGAAAGAACTCGACAGCAACCAGACCCACCAAGGGAAGACGCGTAGACAAATCACCGCACTTGAGACCGCCGGAACCCTTCTCCGGCAGGGTTCGAATTGCGCCAGTACCCCAGGGGCTTCCGGGGAGAACAATCTCCGTTGTTTCCCGAACCAACCACCAGAACCGCCTTCGTCGTTAAACTACTGCGATTGATATTTTTCCTTTATTCGAAAAGGAACTGTTAATTTCTTCTGAGACACTTGGATTAAGGTGTAAGACAAAGGAGAGTTGAATGAGACAGTTTTAAGACAT
>NC_051407.1:40198100-40198240 GCF_015228065.2 Penaeus monodon
TTGAGCTATATAAAATGTTAAGCATATACCGATAGCAGTGAAATGAATTGTTCATGTGATATGACTTTCAGTAAAGGTCAAACTCAATTGCAATTACTCAAATGCCAGAGGATATTTTACCTGCCTATGTACCGGGGTTA
>NC_051407.1:40199254-40199513 GCF_015228065.2 Penaeus monodon
AAATTGCCCTGACGCATGTTATATCCACTGGCAGATTAATGAAATATATATCATTTAAATATCAATGTGATAACTAATTCGACGCCTTAATATTACATTCTTAGTTCATACATGATTATTTTTTTAGCATAAAACAATCATTTTCCCTGCAGAGATCAGGGAAAGCTACTAGCATTTATTAAGTAATAAGCGAAGAAAATACAGAAAATCGTCCTCGACACGTGTGCATTTTTTTACATGCAGTTGTAGGTGCATGGTT
>NC_051407.1:40200114-40200391 GCF_015228065.2 Penaeus monodon
ACTGACTTAGCACGAGCGAGAGACACTCGCGTGCGGCCCTCAGGTAAAGATTCAATTATGTCCCTTAATGAAGAAATTACTCGGCCCCTTTATATTGATTTTATGTCGGGGAGACGGGCGAGGAGTGGAGAAGACGAGGAGGAAGGAAAGAGGGGAAGAGAGAAAGAGGGAGAGAGAAAAAGAGGAGGGGAACATGGAAGATGGGAAGATGGAGAACAGGGGGCGGGGGGGCAAAAGGTGGGGAAGAAGAGATGGTATGAGGAAGGATTAGGATGCA
>NC_051407.1:40200627-40200755 GCF_015228065.2 Penaeus monodon
TCGAGGGGATGCCCGAGGGGAGAACAGCTCTGCATATCTTTCCCAAAAGGTAGAAAAAGGTGTTCTTCCTCCCTTGTCCTTCTTTGCGTTGTTAATGTATCATAATTTTTTAACTTATCTTAAAAAAA
>NC_051407.1:40200856-40201015 GCF_015228065.2 Penaeus monodon
TGTTACTCTTCTCAATTTTCATTATTCCCTTACATTTTTGCTTTGAATTTTTCTTCGTCCGGTTTTCCGTTTTTTGCATTTCCGCTTTTATGGTATAATATGATTTTATCGTTTCTTTGCATACTTGCTTTGATTTTTTTTTTTCTAAAACTCATATTT
>NC_051407.1:40201292-40201420 GCF_015228065.2 Penaeus monodon
GTGTGACCGTCCTGCTTTGTCTATCTATTTGTTCCAAGATACTTCAATTTTGTATAATTTCATATCTTCTCCATCTCCTTTTTCTCTTGCCTCTATGCCCATTATGTGAAAAAGTCTTCCTATAAAGA
>NC_051407.1:40201589-40202578 GCF_015228065.2 Penaeus monodon
CGTCTTTCTCTTTCACCATCTCTTTTAATCTTCATCCAGCTCTCGTTTCACATGTCTCCCCTTCGCCTCCTCGCAATGAACTCCATATTCGTATCATAATGATATCATTCGCAGCGCAATGCTTTCCAGATGAATCATAACATACGCGATTACACACTAAAAACTCATAATTTGTAATGCTCTTCATTACGCCCTGATTATGAACAAAAATCGCTGTTGTAATGCGGAGTAATGGCTTCGTACACGCGGCATAATTTGGGCAAGGCCAGGACTCTAAAGTGCAAATACGATCCGCCAGAACTCATGGTGGCGTGAAGGATGTGCATGTCACTATCAAAATGGCGGGGTATGGTGTCGTCAGGCGGTGGCCCCGAAGGCACGGGCGGGGTATTTCTGACGGTGGTTTTGATGGTGTCAGCGCCCATTCTTCTTCGGCCGTGCATTCAGACTCGCAGACAAGAGGGCCGCATCTCCACCCTGGAGTACTTGGGCAGCCACATTCTATCGCCCTCTTTTTTTCGGCAACGTTGAACCTGCTAATGAAAATGGCTATTGCTATTATTTTTCCCGCCAGTCCTGAAAGAGACTTATTCCCCCATAACTCCCGCATCCGCCTGCGTGTTCGCGAGGCTTTTGAAGTCATGACTTTTGCATTATCACGGTTTGAAAAACCCAAAAGAATGACAGCCGAGGTTCTTTCTCTCTGCTCTTTACCGAGGCAACTTTCCCTCCTATCAAAAAGAGACGGAAGTGCGTGCGCGCGCGTCCGCACTCACTCATTCCGGAGTCTTGGCACACGACGCAACATTTACGAGACGCTGATCAACCACGGACCCTAAAGTCTTGACAGTATCTTCGCACGTATTGCCGCGCCCTCCTTTTTTGCGCCTATATCCTTCTCAGAGAATGAAAACAATAACATCCCGGACGAAAATATGGACTGGCAGAGCTAAGGAAAAAAGTCTTCTTTTATCGCCACCCCCGCCCTC
>NC_051407.1:40202629-40202781 GCF_015228065.2 Penaeus monodon
CACTGATACCATCAACGAAATCAGGGATGCAACAATATGATACAGAACAACACATCTAAAACAGTAAGAAAAATAAGAATAATCAGATAAAATAATAGACTTTTTATCCAACATTTTTCGTTACTGTAGGTTTCTCTTTGCCGTAAATACCA
>NC_051407.1:40203550-40204149 GCF_015228065.2 Penaeus monodon
TTGAAAAAAAAATAGCAAATAAAAGTAGCTTCAATACCATTACTAATTACCAAACAATGGAACGAGTGAAAAAAAATCGAGCTCTACAGCTGTACTGTACGAGGCATAACTTTACCGCGACATATTGAACATGGCACGACCGAGAATCGCAAAGGTTATGTAGGTTGACAATATTCGGTGGAAATTCCCTTTCTATTTGCCTCTGTTTTTGCGTGCATTTTGATGTATATCATTTTTATCTTTCTGTGTAAGTGCGATTAATTAATAGGAGGGATAACAATATATGGGAATAACACATATTTTGCTAACAACTGCATAAAATAGTTTACTGTGTATTTCCAAATGCTGGATTTATCTAATATGATTAACGTGGGACATGCGCATGCGGTTAACAAAAATGAAAGCATAAAAGTTTAAATCATTTACAGAAAAGAATGAATGAGTTCACACAAGTTTTGTAGAAGTTTTTAATTATATGAAAAGGGACTTTTTCATTATTACAATGTTATATATGAGGGCTTGCGCAACAGTGATATTCCCACATTTCATTCTTTTCTTTTCGTATTTTATCCCGTTTCTCTCTATTTTCCGTGAAGGCC
>NC_051407.1:40204246-40204388 GCF_015228065.2 Penaeus monodon
CGATTCCTGAGTCCTCTCTGAGTCCCCGTCCGGCCTCAGCGCGCGAGCGACGTTTGCGCCCTCCCTCACATTTGTCTACACTAGGTCTGAGCGCTCGATACGGAGACCCGATCTGGTTCAGAGAACCCGTCTACCGCTCCAA
>NC_051407.1:40205616-40207027 GCF_015228065.2 Penaeus monodon
CTGCAGCCTGTATTTCGCAGCACACACCACCGGCACGCCCCTCTCCCTCCCGGGCCACCCACCGATCCACACCATCAGCAAATCCCCGTCCCTGGAGGAGGGCCATTCACCCAGGACGCCCCCGCCCCTCCCACAGCACGCGAGCACCCGGGCCGCCCTGCCGCCGCGTGCCGCCACTCGGCATCGGTTTCCACGCACAGAACGTAACAAATTGACATCTGTCGATTTTCAAATATTGCTCCTTTAAACGATTAATTACGACTTAAACATCAGTTCTTGCCGGACTCCCGCGGCGCTACGGTCGACATTCACTGGCTAAGCCAAAGGGATTTCTACCCAAGCGACGTTGGCTCACACCGCCTCTCCCGGTGAGCGGAGGCTGTCTATTGATGATCACTGGCCTATCAATCTTTGCCTCGGCCGTAAAGGGCCGTCGCAAATTGAATTTGTTGCAAGATGGACAGGAAGTCGCGCTCAGAATATATTACCCAGAACTTGGCTTCGTGTAATCGACTTTTCGCCCCGCTATTTTCGGATTAATAAATCGTAGAGCGACGGAACTATGGGCAGCGGACGGCCCTTCCGGCGAAGCGTGCGGTGAGGCGATGCGGCGAGTGGCTGGTGGGGTGAGGTGTTGAAGGAAGGGTGTGCGGGCGTGGGTGGGTAGGATGCCATGGGGTGTGGGCTGGGATCAGTGTAGGCCGGGCGGCGAAGTTAGAACGCAGCGTGTGTGGTCTATGGATTATGGCAAGACTGACGGTGCATTTGTGTAATAAAATAAATGACATAGAAGTAAGACGCAGTCACTTAACTTCTTAATTTTTCTTCTTCCTTAACTCCAATTCTAAAATCATTCCCTTCTTCATTCATCTTTTCTTCAGACATCCACATTTCGGTCGAAAATAAAATCCACCCTCGATTCGGTGGTATACAGCGTGAGACTGTTAACCCATACACAGTAATAAGACCCAATTACCCGCAGCATTGCCTCTGTCTGCGCGCCATGATTTTACATTCAGTTCGTGTAGATATTTACGAAAAGGAGAACTGCTTCCCCTCTTTCTTCCTCTCCCCTTGGCAAGTTCTCAATTTCACCTCAATAAATTTTCGCTTCTTCCCTACTTTGTAAGTTCTGTTTCCCCTCAGCAAGTTTTCTCTTCCCGAGTAAGTGTTCACCTTTTCCCCAGTGGGTATTGCAAGTTCTTAGTCTCCCCTCAGCAAGTTCTCACAGTCTCCCCTCAGGTGTATATTGACGATCCATAACGCCACCATCAGGGCGATGCCATGCAGCAAAAAATCCTGAATGATCGCAAATTCTCGTGCACAAACTAAATTCAACTTTCCCAGAAATAATTTAAACACGCAATCTGTTATACTTTACAACCACCAGGAGTCACTTTCCACTCAACAC
>NC_051407.1:40207258-40207501 GCF_015228065.2 Penaeus monodon
ATTGTTTCTGTAATTGATTCTGTAAAAATAAATGAATAGGAAAAGAAAAACAAACTCAAAAGTATCACAGAAATAAACTGGAGCTGTATACGTGTTTGTTCATGTATTCATCTGTCAAGATCTGACTTAGACACTATTAATGTATACCACCCTACTTCGCTCGGCCTTCTCAGTGCTTTCTTCCTTATTCACTCGCTGGTTATCGTTCCATTTAGTTCTCGCTCCTTCCCCTCTTCCCTCGGC
>NC_051407.1:40207786-40208141 GCF_015228065.2 Penaeus monodon
TATTACGAAAGCAACTACTGTATATACACAAACGTGCCTTCTTCCATAGAAACGGAGACTTTTCACTCGAGCACAAGGCGACCATATTTCCACGTAACGTTATACAATAAATTATTCTCGAAATTTCCACGGCGATTAAAACTTTTATAATATTATGCACATCGTCATTTACAAGTTGTGTCCAGCAGGTTAAAACTGGGGCACTCTGTCCTCTCAGCCTCAGGCAATTAACCTGAAGCAATTATTCTGATATCAACACTAATAACATCGCAGGAAATTACTACTGAAATTAAGGTATAGCCTCTCCAAGGATGTTCACAACCGCATCGTGATACACTTCCTGTTTTTCATTTTC
>NC_051407.1:40208175-40208856 GCF_015228065.2 Penaeus monodon
CTAGGGCAATATAGAGGGCGTGGAGCTCTTCTAAAATAAGATTTCCTCCTCTAATGAAAAATGTAAAATGTGGTTTAACACTGTTGCTCGTCATAACATCGCAGCGCCATTGCCCTAATCCCGAAGCCATCTATTGTCTTATTCGTGCGACATGAAGAGGCTTCGCTTCGCTTCCCTCGATCGCTCTGCCTGTCGGTGCGGCCACTCCGGGACCTATATCACTTCTCTTCCTGCTGCTTCCGCTCTTCCCGCTCATCTTGTAACGCCAGTCACTCCCTTCATCATCTTCCTACTGATTATCTTCTTATACTATCTCTCATTCTCTCGTACACATTCTCTCCTTCCTTCTTCTTCCTCCTCCTCACTGTTCTACTATTTTCTTCAGCCTTCCTATTCCCCTTCCCTTGCTCTCCACACTGCCTCCCCCTTTTCTCTCTCCACCCCCTTTTCTCTTCCCTCTGCTCCTCCTCCCCTTCTCACCATCATAACCCACGCCGGCGCGCCTATCACTCACCCGCCCAACCTCATCACTGTCTGCATTATCATCTTACCTCCATTTATTGCCCCTGCCCCTTCTCCCCCCCCCCCATAAATCCACCTCCGCATGGCAGCCTGCATGGCGGTGATGTATCCGCTGGTACCATCACACTTTTTTCCCATTCAACTTCTTTGTCTACTTTA
>NC_051407.1:40208968-40210015 GCF_015228065.2 Penaeus monodon
CCTCCCCCTTCTCTCGGTTATCTCCCGCCACCAGGACCAATTTCCGTCTCATTACAACATTCCTACGTTTGGTTACTGACTCGAGTCGATCACCGGGAGCCAACATATAAATTCGCTGTTCGCTTCCCCGTCCTCCCACCACCCCTGCCCCCCCCCTCCCCTCCCTCCCAGCCTCCCTCCCTCTCTCCTCCCTGCCCCCGTCCTCCCACCACCCCTGCCCCCCCTCCCTCCCTCCCTCTCTCCCCCTCCTCCCCCCCCTCCCCCTCCTCTCCTCCCTCCTCCTGCTCCCCCTCTCCCCAGCGTCCTCCCTCTCTCCTTCTCCCTGCTCCCTCCCAGCCTCTCCCTCCCTCTCTCCTTCTCCCTGCCCCCGTCCTCCCGGTCACCCTCCCACGCCCCTGCTCCCCCCCCCCCTCGTTCACTCAGCCGCTCATCTCCTCTCCATCTGTATTTCTCCTTCTGCTTCTTCTCTTTCTCTCCATTGCCTCTCCATCGTTTTCTTTTTCTTTCCTTCATTCTCTCCTGCTTTCTCCTCTCTTTTTCTCGTCTCACCATTCACCTTATTCTTCTTCCTCTTTCTCCTCTTCTCTTGTCTCTCTTCCCCCACCCTCCTTTCTCTCAGCCACCTTGCCGTCCCCTCTCTTTCTTCTCCTTGCCATTCGCTTCCCTCCTTCCTCTCATCCACCTACCATCTCTCGGACTCCCTCCATCTTTTTCCGTTCTCGAGTCTCCCACTCCTCTTTTCCCCTCTCGGTCCTCTTCCTCCTCCTCCCTCACTCTCGCCACCCTCTCCTTCCCTTCCCTTCCCTCCCTTCCTCCTCCTCCCTATCCCCCTTCCTCCTCCTCCTTCTCCCCTCAGCTTCCCTCCTCCTCTTCCAATTACCCGACCGCTGTCCCTCACCCTCGTTCCACCCACACATCTACCCACCTCATTATCACTCGCACTGCCCCCTCGTCCCACATATCCGTTCTTTACCCGCTCTTTATCGGGTTTGCACTTATCCCCGTCTCGTTTTTTTTACAAAGTATAACAGACCACCCCCACACCCT
>NC_051407.1:40210077-40210170 GCF_015228065.2 Penaeus monodon
GTGTATGTGTGGAAAAAAATTGGTAAAGAGAGAGAAAAATGTATATGCATAATGGAGACGCAGATTGACAGATATAAATGATGGAAGTCGCTG
>NC_051407.1:40210268-40210598 GCF_015228065.2 Penaeus monodon
TGAGACCAATTTTTTGCTTTCTTCTTCTTCTTCAAACTTCTCGTATATTTTTTCAGCGAACTTCCTTCATTTAAATTTCCCAATTTGCGTCTCCATTATCCATATATACATACACATTTTTCTCTCTCTTTATCTGCTTTTCGCCAATCAATCTATCTCCAACCTAACTAAATCGAACATTCCACCTCCTCTGTCAGTCATCTCCGATCCTCAAACATCGCATTTCAACATTGACGTGAGGGTGTGAAACTCCCACACCATTGGGGTGGAGAAGGGATCCTCTTTACCCACCTCCTTATTTTTTCTCCCTTCTTTTCGTTTTCTTTCTCC
>NC_051407.1:40210934-40211040 GCF_015228065.2 Penaeus monodon
CTTTGGATTTGCTACGCCTCTAATAGGAAAAGCGTTAGGCTAACGGCCGAGCGGTCCAAGTGAACTACTCGTTAGACTTAACAGTCGTAGTGTAAACAATTTATTA
>NC_051407.1:40211339-40211420 GCF_015228065.2 Penaeus monodon
GCCCAGAATCTCTCCTCGTGGTTCACATCGCAACCTTATTCTTCATCCTTGGTAATCACAAACCTGAGACTTCCCCTCTTG
>NC_051407.1:40211456-40211738 GCF_015228065.2 Penaeus monodon
CCCCTCCCCTTCATTCCTTCTTCTTTTCACCATTTCCCACCCTGCTTCCCCCTCCCTACCATGGCCCTATCTTCATCAGCCGACCATCTGCGTCACTTTGTATAATGGTGAATTCGCGTGCGGGTACAGTGAGGGCGCCTGTCTCCCCTCCCTTCCTCTCTCCCCTCTGACCGCCTCACCTGGCACTGGCCCCTCCCCGGTCACTGCGGTCGCCCAGCCACTTACTGTGATTTTGTGCCCTAGACTCCGTATCCCCTCTAAGCATAGTGTCCATCTTAAGGA
>NC_051407.1:40211773-40213156 GCF_015228065.2 Penaeus monodon
TAAGCTCTCGCCCCGCTCTCTGTTCTCTCTGTCACGCTACAAAAGCGCTCTAGGTGCTGCTGTACTACGACTGGGGCTTGCGTTTTATGGTCACAACATACTGAATGCATATCTTGAGAGGGTAATTTAATGTCTTCGCTCTCCTCTTCTCCTGTTTATCTGCCATTAAGAATAATGACAGGCGGATCAGAATGCACAATAATCCAAAATGCAATGAAACTGAAAATGAAAGGGGGAGAGAAAAAACACGAATACAATGGCCGGACAAAAATCAATTTTTTTAAAGCAAAAAACAAACTATACTTAAATCATCTCTCAATTCATGATGACCTCCATCAAAGGCTCTGGTCACGCGGCAGTCTTCCAGTCTGGCAGTGAAAAACGCCGCGAGTGTGGTAATGAGTGTATTAACCAGGGGGGTGGGGGGGTTAGTTCTAGGAATCGGCGGCAGATACCACAGGGAGTGCAGAACGAAGTTTTATCGGTGGCAGAGGTGGTACTGGGGCAGGGGCAGAGTAGAGAGCGGCAGGGGAAGTAGAAACACTGGTACCGAAAGCAAAGGTGTGCCCGCAGAGAGATGAGGGCATGAAGGGCACCGGCAGCTAAGGTGGTGGAAAAAATGGTATCGGTGGCACAGGTAGAGGGAAGTGTGGTAGCAAGCGGCTGGCGTGGCTCGAGGCACTAACTCAGGCGGCCACCTAACAATCACTCATTACTTGTCGAGACAGACGGAACGCACGACACACACTGGAATCTGAGATCACTATAAAAAAGGGTTAACAAACAGTGCGGGTCGTAATTACTGCATTAGTGCGACGGTTCGGGTCGTATTTTCCGAGCTCGGTATGGGAAAGGCATGCGCCCTGTGCCTTGTGGTGACCTGAATCTACCGGTCGTCCGTCTGCACTAGAATGCATTGCAACATTATTTTTTTTTTTTGCCTGTGAAGCCACCATTACTATAAACAAGGAAAAGAAACTATCAGACAAACTAAAACCTTTCTTTCCAATCGAGCATGGTTGTCTTGACAGTCACTTCATTTAAAAGCCAAACTGGGATTAAAATCTCTTTCAATACACGTGTAGTACCGTCAATATCAAAATCGCTGTTACATGTCTAGCGCCGCTTCGTCATTTAATCCACCCTGTGTTGACTGCGTCTGTATTCCAATGTATCTAGACTCATACTATACTTACTATTAATATTATGTGGATATTCCGCTAATGACTGATGGTCTGAATGCTCCGTTAATCCCGAAACAAACAAAGCTTCATTATGTATTAATTGCTTCTGCAAACACACGCCATGACAGACCGGTAATTACAACATAATAAATGTACCTGTCAACCTGCGATGTCCCTGCATCTTGGTTGTCATCATGTG
>NC_051407.1:40213204-40214381 GCF_015228065.2 Penaeus monodon
TGCTACATATAACTTGCAATTATGTGAAAGGTCCTCCGTTTTCCCTCTGCAGTTTTAATTCAGTATTTCTTCCACAACAAACACCTTCTGACATAATCCTTATAACAGGCTTAAAGGCACTCTAGCCGGTAACATTAATAAGGCGATGGGTCAAACTAACTTCCCACCAGACCTACGGCAGAGGAATAAGGCCGTAATGAAACCTCCTGGCAAATTAGCCAAGATCAGCCAAGGATTCTGATGACCTTAACACTAACTGCGTTACGCCTCGACAGAGAGATGGAGATCCCAATTTTCCACAGTAATTTACCTCCGGTGTTAGAACCTCCCCTGCCTGACTCTGATAACGGATAATGAGTTTTACGGCGAAAACAAAAAGATTAAATGTTAATAAAAGTAATGGACTTTTCTCCCTTCCTCCGAGCCTCAACACGCATGCAAAATATCGAGAAAAAAGAGTGAATTAACATCGCAAAGCAGCTCGAAAAAAATAATAATTTAAGACATTTAAACATAGAGAACGTAGGAAATACGGCACGGCGACCGTTGCACTCCGGCCAAGGATCCTTCGGGACGTAATCAAATGTCTGGCTACAGCACAGCCAACGTCTGCAGTTCAACTAATCTCACTCGCAATTAATCCTTGGAAAAAAGCCATTCCGGTTGCAAGTAATGAAGCTTGCACGGTGACGGATGACCATCCCGCCCCCTTCCGATGACATGAACTGCGTCAAACACATTCTAATTTTGCACATTGTACATCATGTCATTTGCAGCTCAGTCTTGCCTCCTCACTAATCTAAACACCATTAATTTCCTGGCACCTGAACCTGACCAATTACCAACAAGGGGAAGGACAGACATAACCACTCCACGCCTGCCGGATGGAGTTGTAAATGCCTAATTTATATATCCCAATCCTTTGAGTGATATACGACCACGTGAGAAAAATGCCATTTATGATGTTATATGTGACTGGATGGTGGAGGCGATGACAATGACTTTTAAAGGCAACGGTGATACAATCGAAGCAGATGCAGTAAAACAACAATGAAGCACCACTGGCACAGTAGTAATAGTAATCATAAAGAACATAAATAATCTTAGAGCAAAATATTAATATACTAAAAATCATGGCGATGACGGTAATAATGACTGTAATAACCATGGCAGCAGT
>NC_051407.1:40214411-40215688 GCF_015228065.2 Penaeus monodon
GAGACAATGTCGAGGCTAACTACAACTATAATATTTATAGAAAAGAATGGTGGTAATAACAACCTCGGCAGTGGCAGTAATGATCTGCACTGGTTCGACAGCTATTACTAATTGCAATAGTATAACTTCTAATCCTTATGATAAATTGCAACAGTAGTAACAACAATACAGACAATCAGTGATGATGATACTCCAAGACAGAACATCAGAATTACTAAAGATAACAGACATTAAATGACTATCAACTGCAGCAGCAGCAATGCCCAACAATTAAAGCGGATTTATGTATTCCGTGCCATCAAAACAACGCTGAAAATATTTTTGCAGCGAGGATTGCGAATTCATATTTCAGATCTTACGTCTTCGCTTCCCCTGTTTTATTTATTATGAAGTATTGCTGCAACCACTGACACTTTCACAGTTTCCCATGTCACTGATGCAGGTAAATGTACCAAGTGTTAACTATCTCAAATGTTTAATATTTGTAGCCTGACCATCTTCATGTTTACTGCCCTAATAAATCAACCCTTACTACCCCAGTTCTGTAATAATGACCGTACTTACTTCTGGCTCTCAAATATTTATCGCTTCACAGGTTTATGAGCCTTGCCTTCTCATACAGTTTTATCTGTCAGTTTTTGATGTCAACGTATTCTGTGCTTGCGAATTCCGTGCCACTAAACAAGCAGGCTTTCCAGTATGTATGAGCACACGTTTTGATAATTTATAACTGTACGTTATAAGAGGAGGACGAAGAACTCAAGGAAATTCATTGGCTGGACTACGTGGTACTGTACATGATCACAGCACGACTATTAATCTACGGTGATATGTTGCCAGCTTTCATTACAGACCCGACCGTGGAAGATATAAATGCGTTTCACAAAAGCCAAATCATAGACGTACAGTATATCTGAAATATGATTAGAAAATGTTACAATTCTCGAATGTATACTATCTAAGGTGTAGGAACTATTCTGGCCCGCAAACTAAAAAATCGTTAATTCAATTGTTCAATTTACCATTGTCTAATGGCTAATGTTTGCAATTAAACTGATAACACTAGATTAAACCTGCCTGCAAGGGTAATTAACCATGTATAAGACTACTTCATAATTTTGGTACTGACTGCGTCCAGGCGGGGACTATGAAAAATAAATGACGCAGAGTTGTAACTGCGCAAACGAGACAGAAATGTATGAGTAAGTAAATACGTGTGCAAGCGCGCGTGCGTCTGTGACGAACGGGGCGTGCGCGCGCAGTTCTCTTTCTCTTTC
>NC_051407.1:40216148-40217690 GCF_015228065.2 Penaeus monodon
TGATGGCAAGACATGCATATGATGCTAATGAGAAGCACTAAATTCTTATACAGGACGAATAGACTGATGCATGATACAATAGAATAGATCAGCGATCTATGAAGCGTGCACCTGGAGAATATCAGTAATTGATGGACAACATTAGCTTACTCAATGTACATTTATCGTGTAACACAATGTTAAATACAGACGTAGAAGCATACCATATAGAATTTAATAGGAATCCAATATAGGTACAACAATATATCAATATTAGATGAACAAAACATTATGTCAACTTCCAACTTATTGACATACGTGCATGTTATACACAGAAAAAAATCGTATATATTACCTTAGACCTAAAAAAGCATCGTACCCTTCTCCAGATATACATCTCATAATACACCTATATCCAGAAGAACAAATAACATTAGCTCTGCATACATAAAGGTCGACTTGCGACGGATCGTTACATTCACTCACTAAAAAAAGAAAAGACATACAAATAGAGATGAGAAGTGGTCGACGAAGTAGGAACAATAAAACATATATGCACTTCACAGAAACACTGAAGATGACAGAAAAAAAAATAGAAGGAGAAGAAAGGAGAGGACGAGAGAACGATATACCTAAAACAAGAGAAGCAGAAATCAGACAAAAGAAAAAAAGAGAGAAAGGGAGGCTAGGAAATTATGCCAACCGCATCGAGCGAAAATGAGATAGAAAAAAAGACAAAGACTCAGTCAAGAGACTGCTTAAGAAGAGGTGCAGGCAGAGTCTGACAGGGTACTTGAAGGAGGAAAAGAGGTAGAGATAGTTTAATCTAAGCAACACCATCAGCTGTCGGGAATCAAAAGCCTGGAAGGTTATGACGCTGCGTTTCGGCGATTTTGTTGATGACGTCAAAGGCAACTGGAGCCGATGTGAAATGCCTTCGCGAGGCTACAACACCTACGAGTTCCGAGAACGTTCACAATGTTCGCATTTTAATTAGCTCCCAAAGCATTTATACTGAAGACCTCCAGCTGCAGAATAATTAGTGCGTCAGATCTTCGCCTTGCAAGAGCGTTAACTACAATATTCCTTCGCATTACTGTTTGTATATTGTGACACTAATGGGACTAACAAACAAAAAAAAAAGAGTTTACAAGAGGATAAGCGAGATGAGTAAAAGCATGCAAACAAAATGGGCAAACGGAACCCAACAAACGGTCTAGCTAAAGGAAAAACAGGAAGTGAAAAGGTTGCCTCGATCGCCGTTGTCCGCTCATCCCCTGCAACAAGCGTGGCTAATGATGGCATGGGCGAGAGGGATGAGACTAAGACGAGCCTCCGATATGACTGATACTTTTGAGCCTTCAGCTGCCGCCCCACGATCCCGTAAGGCTGCCGAGGACGAGCGAACCGTCGAAGCGGGATTTGGTCTCAGGCGAAGCTCACTCTTGAGAACCAGTGCCGCTGGTCGTCCCTACGAGGTGGTCGTCCCTACGAGGTGGTCGTCCTGGTTATGGTCTCTGTCTGCCGCTCTGTGCAACTGCTTCTTTATTGATTTGGGTTTAC
>NC_051407.1:40217762-40218233 GCF_015228065.2 Penaeus monodon
TATTTTCTCACTCTATTTATCCACCTCTCTCAGTCTCCCTACCTCACGATTTTTCATAAATGCCATAAATACACATCCACGCACGCAAACTCGCGGCCTTTGTTAGAAACATTCATGCTTTGTCGCCCCATTAGAATGCAAATGATATAGGGACATGAAAACCGTAAATCACATCCACATCCACTAGATTATTCGCAAGCACGCCAATCTTCCGGTCAGGTAGTATTGCAACCATGGCCTAAATAGTGTCTAATGATTTATAAAGAGGTGCTGGTAGAATTAATGTTCCTTTTTCCCCTTTTGGGTTTTAACAAAAGTGCGTGCACGCAAAGATCATTCGTTCACATCATTCACGCAGTTATAAATCAAGAGGAAATTAACCACGATATTATGTTGATTGTCCTTGCACGATCCTTTACTTATTTGCTTGGGGCAGACCCGATATACAGATTAACTAACGAAGTATTCTGA
>NC_051407.1:40218839-40219176 GCF_015228065.2 Penaeus monodon
CAACAAGCAAGATTTAAACCCCCTGCTTAGGCGTCGTTGTTTCTCCCGTCTACGCTATCGATTTCCCGTCAGATGTACAGCGTTGTTAGCAATATCCTTCATCTTGGCATTTCACACTCTGTCAGCTGCTCTCTCATCGCGCCGCCGACACTGCCAATAACTCAGGGCGCATAAAAACGCTAATTCCGAGTTTTAATTGCTGTTCGAACTTTGTGTGATGCTGTATATTTCCTTGCGTAGGGAATCGTGCTGGAGGAATCGCGCTGCCGCATCGCCGTTTCGCTTTATTTGAACAGAATAGCTGTTTGTCGGCATGGAGAATGGGGGGAAATGCGCA
>NC_051407.1:40219195-40219283 GCF_015228065.2 Penaeus monodon
GTCAGATTCGTTGAAAAAGATAAAGAATGGAGAAATAAAAGGAGAAGGAAGGTGATGATGGAGACAGTTAGCAACAAGGGAAGATACA
>NC_051407.1:40219410-40219572 GCF_015228065.2 Penaeus monodon
CCAGGGAAAAATCTGCGTCAGATATCGGAAAATTTTAAACGAGTCGCTGGCTCATTACGACCCATCATGGAATTTTTCTTCCATTTTCGACATTTAATTGGCAGGTTTAGAAGGGCAGACGAGGCGTGGCGCGAAACGTCGACTTGATTCGTTTAATAATTA
>NC_051407.1:40220004-40220260 GCF_015228065.2 Penaeus monodon
GCATAAAAAGAACTCGCGCGGTGCCTCTCCCCCTCCCCTCCCCACGAAACCTCTAGACCTACGCGAATATTTCATTATTCACCCAAAGTCAATTTGAGTATTCCATTATTCACCGAGAGTTTAATTTGAGTCTTTTACCAAATTTCGGCGCTGTAATACCTAGCCAGTGCATGAATATCTGTGATTATTTCAACTGGGAGTCAGGTCGTGTTGTATGTCCGTGTTGATGATTTGGTGGCCATTCATATTACAGGTA
>NC_051407.1:40220872-40221320 GCF_015228065.2 Penaeus monodon
CATGAGCCTTTCCTGGAACCTAAAGGAGACCGACTGAAGTTTCCTGTTTTGTTAATAAGACAGACGAAAACAACATAAGTTTTCGTTCAACGTGAGACATATCGAAAGACCGAGTTTATTTATCACAAATAACAATATTTCATTCACTTCTAATCTGATTCGATATTGAATACATTTCTATACCAAAAAATACTGCTAGAGTATTACGGATTTTTTCTTCCCGCGTTTCGCATGCAAAGATCTCTAATGCAGATGTTCATGAATAAATAAACATACAGATGAAAATTGACGCAAGATCGAGAGATGGCAATGGAGATGGAAGGATCAGCTGATTCTTTTATACAGCGAATGGGACAAAAATACACTAACTGGCAAATCACTGCCGGTGAGTTACCAATGCTCATAATAATGGACAAAACCTGACCAGTCACGATCAGAAATGGATGCT
>NC_051407.1:40221503-40221607 GCF_015228065.2 Penaeus monodon
TAGATAAATTAACAATTACAGTTATAGTATCAGATTTATATCCTTAGTATAAAATTTCACTCATTATACTGATCCATGGTGGCAATCTATCAATATCATGCGGG
>NC_051407.1:40221632-40221834 GCF_015228065.2 Penaeus monodon
ACCGCGAAGGCAATGATACCACCCACTAAATGCAAAAAATATATGTACCTTTCTTTAGCAGTTGCATGTTACGTCGCTCAACTTTTCAGACGGACTGCATCCGGTTTCGATCTCCACCTTTGTTAAACCTTGCTGCTGTTTCTTAATACGGCTACTAAAGCCATGTGCAGTCAGATTTGTATTGAGAGCAAGCCGGATGAAT
>NC_051407.1:40222101-40222234 GCF_015228065.2 Penaeus monodon
CTTTCCTTCCTTTTTTCATTGACGTACTGCACACCCTTTTTACTTGCTGCCTACTTTATGTGTTAAGAACTGTTCTGCTGTCTGTTTTTTAATATACGGCTAAAAATATGCTCGTGTGTATAGATTTGTATTT
>NC_051407.1:40222338-40223225 GCF_015228065.2 Penaeus monodon
AGAAGGAGAAGAGGAGGAAGCCAGGGAGAGAGAAGAAGAGGATTCCATGAGTTCCCCAGAAGAGAGAGAGAGGGGAGAAGTCTAGCAGAGGAGAAAGAAATTAGTAGTCCGCATAGGAGAGGCAGTTTCGGTAATACTTATTGGTCATCATCGTTTGCCACAATGTTCGATATTCTGCGACCGGATCACATACCATGACCAAAAATGCAAATAATGGGCATTTACTATAATTCAGGTTGGCATGTTCTACAAATCTCTTGTCCTGAATAAGCCTATCGATCTTGATCAGTCTTATTTTCTTCCAATTGTTGATTTGGTTAATTTTTCTATTTCATGTGCTGTACCATGAAGCATTCTGAACAATTTTACCAATACCATTGTTACTCCCCCCGACCCACATGTATATGCAATAACAAAACACGCAATATACTCCAGTTCATGCATTTCTATTTAATTTAGTACTTTACTTACCATCTCACCTGCTTGGTAATAATTTTGCTTTGTGTCCACAACACTACATTATCACATCACAATGAGAATTTAGGATACAGTTCATGAAATAACAACGAAATAATTTATGTAAGTCTATTTAGGAATTACAGTTATAACAATATAAAAAAATATCTGCGATGACGTCATGAAATGTTGTGGGTATGTCTCAAGTTGGCTGAAACGCTGACATCCAATTCATATTCTGGTCGCAACATCACACCACCTCCCCGTTTCATATGACTTTTTGAGAATTAACACAATCAACCAAGCTCTTTCTACTGGCTCTAGATTCACGAGATTCCCCCCGATAATGGGCGGATATATGATCATATTCCACTACTTAGTGCAAGGGAATGAAATCTACGGGATCTACAACCCCAGTTTATGTGACTCCA
>NC_051407.1:40224595-40224752 GCF_015228065.2 Penaeus monodon
GGCTTCTGCTTTTGTTGCATCCCATACTACAAGCTAAAGTAAGTAATATATTTTCCTGGTAAAGAACCAGAAACCACATCTGCAAATGAAATCATAAAGAAACTGAGATAAATCAATAACCCCAATACATTCCACAATTGCAATCCGAGGGCGATAT
>NC_051407.1:40224776-40225034 GCF_015228065.2 Penaeus monodon
GGGGGAAGTGACCAGGATAGTAAAGTACAACTTGAAATCGTCAGCTGATTTCGCCTTGACGTATCAGCTGTTCCTCACAGCGGCAGACGCGCCATCCATCTGTACGACGGAAGTCTCACGAGGACAGACATGCTATAAGGGAAATATAAGAGACAAAAGAAATCCTTCATTACGATCAGACGCGTCTTTTTCTCTAGAGCAACAATTTCCTCCCGATATATATCAAGGTGTGGTAAAGAGGGTGAACGGAATGAAAAA
>NC_051407.1:40225364-40225550 GCF_015228065.2 Penaeus monodon
CTACAAAAAAAGCGTAAGAGGTAGGCAATGGTCACCTGAGTGAGTCCCTCCGCTCCACGCCGTCCTTGTCGTCTGCTCGACCTGCCACTCACTCGTCGGATTGCTGCCGGAAAGGCTTCTGGCCGGCTAAAACCTGGCCCCAAGTCGGCTCAAATCAGACTCCAGAGATTTTTGGCTTTGCGTCGC
>NC_051407.1:40225709-40225934 GCF_015228065.2 Penaeus monodon
GAATAACTGGGGGGGGGGGGTGCACTTCAATTAGCTAAAAATGTCATAGGAAGGGACAGCGGCTGAAAGGCGGGAGTCATAATCCTATACAGATCTTAATTTCCGGTCAAACACGTCAGGTCTTAGTGCCTACGTGGGGGGAGGGGAGAGCAAGTTGCTGTGCTCACTTGGGCGGGGGTCATGTGGGTGGATGCCGTCGTTTGAGTCTGCTAACATTTCCTCTAA
>NC_051407.1:40226139-40226572 GCF_015228065.2 Penaeus monodon
CGCCCTGTATGTAAATTTCATGTCTGATCCTGAAGACAGCTGTTTGATCAGAACGCCTACGCAGATATATAAACATGTCCAATACTCTCCCTTTATAAGTTCGTACGGAAACAAAATTTAATAATCTTTCCACTGAATAACACCAGAGACAAAACACTGCTCAGAACAAAGCCGATTAGTGGCTGTCAATCCCAGTATTAAAAAAGGGATTCGATCATGAGTGAAAATCTCTTCGAACATCCTGTGGAAAAAAGCAAATAGATATGTACGCATATACTAAATTCATGTGCAATTCTTTATTACTTAAATATTCAATTTATTCATATCTCACGCACACACATACATGTGTTTGTGTGCAAATAGAACTGTATGTATACACTAGATTCTTGTGGAATTCTTCATTACTTTAATATCCAAAAGAGACAATTCAAAT
>NC_051407.1:40227559-40227679 GCF_015228065.2 Penaeus monodon
GATCGCTCCTAAATATCTCTCTATAGAGCATACTACCATCTCTCTCTCGACTTCTCCTCCTCCATCTCTTCCTCTCTATCACAATCATATTCTCTTCTACTCCCTCCCACCACCCCTCCG
>NC_051407.1:40227976-40228208 GCF_015228065.2 Penaeus monodon
GAAAATAACGAAGGGCGAAATCCTGCTCGAACCACCGAACCCTATCATATGCTTTTCCGAAGCAGTGAAACGTAAATAATAAATAAAACTATCATCCTTCCCACTGTTGTGTAATGCACTCATAATTTGTTGATTTTCCTTCTGCTACTTTACTTTTTACCGAGATTTTGTTAGTTTGCGCGATAGCCGATTATGATGGAAAAGAGCTTATCAGTTGGAAAGCTGCTTACGC
>NC_051407.1:40228600-40229294 GCF_015228065.2 Penaeus monodon
AATATTTTTTCCGAGCACACATATAAACCAGGCACATTTATCAATTTCACAATCCATGGCGACTTTCCGGGCAGTCTTGATCATGCCGATCGGTCTCGCCGGCCATTGCAAGGAACGCATCGAAGCAATGCATCTTTCCATCTCAAGCATCACAGCACATCGCGTCCGTCGATTCCATCCCCGACATAATATAATCCC
This sequence comes from Penaeus monodon, assembly GCF_015228065.2. NCBI lineage: Eukaryota > Metazoa > Arthropoda > Malacostraca > Decapoda > Penaeidae > Penaeus > Penaeus monodon. Next base: position 40,228,799 of record NC_051407.1, read on the forward strand.
AGCTCCCATCCCATTACACCGCATGCCCAGTATCTATTCCCATCATCATAACCAATCCCCATCACCCTCCCTCCCCTCCCCCCCTCCATTCTCCCTCCCCTTCTCCCCTTCTCCTCTTCTCCCTCCCCTTCTCCCCTTCTCCCTCCCCCTCCCATTTTTCGCTCTGCATCACTTCTGGTCCGGAGCCAGCTCGAGTCCACACATAAACCCGGACTCTCTGACTGACAATTTCCTCCGGCAAGTCGACCTTCTAACCTTCGACCTTAAAACAAATGAAAATAAAATATGAAAAGAGGTCATCCTAAATATTCGTATATGATGCAGCTGCTGTGCGGATATAAGAAGAAAAAAATATATCGGAGGAATAAAAGCCGTGTAGAACAAAAACCGGATGATGAAAAGACATCAAAATAAAAATGAGATTGGGAGTGAAGATGTAGTTTTTAAACGGACCAAAAGAATCATTGAGCTAAACAATAGAAATGCTATATCCATC
>NC_051407.1:40229454-40229950 GCF_015228065.2 Penaeus monodon
ACGACAATAAACCCAACACTGGACTATAAGAAGGACGCAGAATGAAGATAAGCGAGAAGAGAAACGAGAATAAAAGCAAGCAAGATTACACTAGGGCACAAAAGGCCAAGCAGGGATGGATCGGTTACGGAACCACATGGAGAGAAAAGGCTCGGGATAGGCCTAAGGTGAACATAAGGTTCTGCTGACGACTTCCTGGCCGCATCTGAGCTAAGGCGGCAGCAGGGGCGGGGGAAAACCTGCTAATACAGTCCTTTCCCCGTGTAATGACTGGAGACAGGAAATTCTCTTCCGACCGGCCAAGAATAATGCCCCGATTGTAAACAAAGCTCAGCCTCGCGCTCGCCGGCCGACGATCGCTATATTGCCTCAAACACGAGCTTTGGGCTTGCGTAGTGGTGGACACCGCGCTCAGTGGGCAGTGATGGGCTGCGTGGAAGGGCAGTCGGGCGGGGAGGGACACTCGGTGGGCGTGGTGAACAAATGGTGTTGTGCT
>NC_051407.1:40230472-40230643 GCF_015228065.2 Penaeus monodon
CCAATGGCACGACGCGATCAGCCCCGTCAACAGAGCGCGGCTGCAAGACGAGCGTCCCCAGCAGCTCGGCGACAACACAGGACAATGAATCATCATGCATAAAGACAAACGATCAACACCAGGCAGGCGGCAAGAGCGGGACAAAGTCGCGGGCGTCCTGGTGCACAAAGT
>NC_051407.1:40230680-40230773 GCF_015228065.2 Penaeus monodon
TGGGCAATGGGTGGCCCAATAGGACGTGGTTCCATGTTGACACTGGCGCGGCGTTGGGACGGCAGGTTGGTGTCGTCTTTATGGGATTTAATT
>NC_051407.1:40231613-40232170 GCF_015228065.2 Penaeus monodon
GATAAATGATCATCATTGGTGTCATAATTCTCCTCATGCAAAATATAAACATTAGAACTACTAAACTACTACAAAATATTACAATCATATTATGTTAAGTTTAACCACTTCACTTTATAAGTATAGAGGTCTGGCGTTCGTTCGACCATAAAAAGCGCGCCTATATAACCTTAGAAAGGGAGCGCCACCATTTGTATAAACAACTTCAACATCTATTACGTAACCGTAAAGTTAGTCACAAAATTGGATCGCTGACTCTTAGTAAATCTTGAGACTATGAAGATTAGCATTAACAGTAAAATAATTATCTCGTAACATTTCCGTGACTCACATTGTTCAGAATAATTTGGCATACAAGCTGAATAATGATTTGTCACTAAACTGCTTGTCGCGTGCCGCTGTGGCTTCCTCGCATGGTCATCGCACCGCTATAACGGTGTATACATTATGTACATTCTTTCTATCACTGTTTCTCTCTTTCCATTATCCTGCACAGACATATTGTGAACAGATTTTAGTATTTCGGAGTCTCCTTTGTTAACTCGATTTAACCCATG
>NC_051407.1:40232676-40233039 GCF_015228065.2 Penaeus monodon
ACATCGCTTTAATATAAAGATCCCTAATTTTTTCGCGATATGACAAAATGAATCCTTTTCTGCACGCAAAATAGTTGATTGGGTTCGACAACGGTGAACTGAAACTAAAAATTCAAGTGGCTTTTGTATGTCAGCTACTCCAATACAGCGATAAAATAATTGAATTTTATTGCTAACACGAGTGCATCCGGCTTAATGCTTCTGCTAAAAGTGGATCTAATATTGTTGGATACAGGGATTATTTTGATATGTGCATCGAGATGCACATGTGCACGCACGCTCACCCATGGTCACTCCCTCCGCTCTCGTTCCCCGATCACATTTGCACAACAGCCTAGGCACGCGCATATACTTTCTCTCTCT
>NC_051407.1:40233460-40234261 GCF_015228065.2 Penaeus monodon
CCCAGGTCCCGCCCATCCCTAATCTCCAACCAGACTCCTACAAACCCCGGCGACCCATGCTCACGGGACAGTAGGAAGTGCCTCTCCTTCTTAAGGTCCTTCGAGCAGGACGCATTTATAAGGCGTGTGCGGCCGCGTTCAACAACCCTCTTATAGCTGGCTGACTATCTACAAAGCCGTGTGCCTCGCGACCCCACAAAAGAAATATATATATATCCTTTTCTATTCTGATCGCAGCGAAGGATAACTGGCTTTTGACATGAACTCGCCACTAAGGACTCGTAAACGGGTTGTCTTCGCCCCGCTCGTTTTAAGGTAGTCCTCGTGGCAACCCTTTCAGCGAGATTTATGGCAGAGAAAATGGGTTAAGTTGCCATAAAGTAGAAAATAAGTACGGTATCAAACCATAACGTGTTTATTTTCGTGTTTGCCCTCGCGCGGCGCAATTCCCTTTACATAAGATAAGTTTCGAGAAAAGAAACAGAGTACGGATTACCTGTCATGGAGACAACATTATAAAGTCTACACACTATTAAGAATTCATGAAATCGAAAGAACTTAGGAATGAATGCAACTTTATGATTAAATCTATGTAATTCCGGAAGTGTATTCAGCTGAAATCGAACCAGCGTCATATATTCTCAGAATCAGTAATATAGAATTTTGGAATAGGAAATCCTACCACGGTTCAACATACAATCTCTTTTCATGCAAATTCTGCGCACGTGTGTTTTTCTATCAGCAATTTCTCTAACGAAAAAACATGTTTGGCGGACACAAGGAGATGCATACAGGTGTGTC
>NC_051407.1:40234485-40234784 GCF_015228065.2 Penaeus monodon
GAAAAAAAACAGATACATAGTCAAGGAACAGAACGGTTTATGGTTTTGAAATTACTTTATGGGCGGTGGAGGGGGGGGGGGCACCATGCAGACAAAAAAGGGAGGTTCTGATAAGCGTTCTGTTCCATGGGCGTACGATGTCGTGGGCGGAGAGGATGACCGGACAACTGACGGGTTATTTTGCTTTTATCTGTTTAATAAGACTTTTAATCACATTCTCAGAACAGTTACACGCAATTTTATTTTTCATTCCTACAACTACCAACCTCTCTGAATAGATTCACTCCTATATCCTTTTC
>NC_051407.1:40234974-40236030 GCF_015228065.2 Penaeus monodon
CCCTATTTCCCGAATTTCTGACTGCAGGTAATCTTGGAAAGTGCTTCAAGATGAATAATAAATCATTAGAAAGCGAAACCCATCTTTGACATCAGATCAATCATAGTAATGAAATGAAAGAATCCATTCGCAACGAAATTCTTTTTGATATTTTAATACCACTTAAGACTTCAGGATATATATATTTTTTGTACTGGTGCTGGAAAATGTTGCAAAATGGTAAACCTCAAACCTGCAACTTTTTTTTTCAAATACAAAATATGATTTGCCGTTTCTAATAGAGTTTTACTATGAATAAATATTTTTACTGGGTCTAATTAATTCTTAAAATCGGCAATTATTTTTTCCATTACTTCACTTTTTAGTGCTAAATTCAAATCAGAATCTGCAAAGTACACATTTTCTCTCACTACACTAACAAAAGATGTATGAAGAACAGAAGCCAATAATAATGTTTTCCTAAAAATTATATTTTAACATTTTTTCTTAACTTTCTTCATACCACGAATATGTAAGGACTGATGGAATCATAAAAAAAATATTGCTCTCACCATGAACAAACAAGGAACGCCTAGAGGAAAAGTAAAAACGACGCCTCCTCCACCTTGCACAACCCCCGTCCGTGCTGGCAGGGAGACGACACGCTCGGCCGAGACGGGACCGCGTTCAGGAAGAACAAGGAGGAAGAACACGGGCCAGAGAGGGGGTGGGGCGCGGCAAAGAACACGGGCCAGAGAGGGGGTGGGGCGCGGCAAAGAACACGGGCCAGAGAGGGGGTGGGGCGCGGCAAAGATCACGGGCCAGAGAGGGGGTGGGGCGCGGCAAAGAACCCGGCCAGCGATGAGCGTTCCTCACAGACAAGGGGAAGTGATCCGTCTTACTTCCTGAAGGCGGCGGAAGAGGCGCAACGGGATCTCTCATGTTATTAAGGCAACATTTATTTACCAGTGAAAAGCTCCGGTGACTGAGGAGACACTTGGATGTCGCGCGGCCGCCGGGTGGCCGCTGGTCATCGGCGGCGCAAGCTAGGGGATTACATACGCATCGAACATTACA
>NC_051407.1:40236357-40236961 GCF_015228065.2 Penaeus monodon
TGGTGGAAAACAAACACATTATAGCTATAACTGAAAAAGACTTTGGCATTGTGTATTTTTAGACATCATGCAAAAATATCTTCAGATAAGAAGGAGAGAAAGAATGAAAAGTACGCATTTGCTTCGGCAAAATATTCCGAAATGATTTTCTTCGAGGCGCACGCTCAGAATTTCAAATGCTTCTACGTAAAGGAAAAATCCGGGGATATTTTATGCTCTTAAAATAATGAAAAACCCCATGGAGAGTCTTAAAACTTTCCCAAAGTTTGAAAGAAAAAATCATATTGGAAAATGTGCCCATGAAAAAGGAGATGACGATTTTGCAGAAGTAATCAAAAATATTATAATTTCTAAAATATCGTTAAAAAAGGTAAAAAAATTTTCCTTTTTAAGGAAAATTTTTCCTCCAAAGTTTATTAAAATAGAATTTTGCCATCGTCAGCATGAAAATACTATTTTTTACATTTACATAAATGGAGAGACGAGATAAGAAACTTAACCGAAAAATTCCAGTGATCACAAGCATAGCTTCAAGCCCTCTTTTATTTCTGAGTAATGAGCAGGATTTTGATAACGGTTACAGTTTCTCGAAATGAATAACGTA
>NC_051407.1:40237456-40237817 GCF_015228065.2 Penaeus monodon
GAAAGTTAGCAGTCGCCCCAAAGACATCGCAAGCATTTTCCAAGCGTTATTCATTCAACAGCCTATGAACGCAACACCAATCACACGCGACAGGATGACAGCCAAGAGCCCGATTCCCTTGACGTGAAAAGGGCATCATCGACGAAAAACGAGGCGAAAAAGTGGACCCCCGGCGTCCTGCCCCTTCCATACCCCCCTTCTCCTTTCGACCAGGCCCCCTGCCCCTTCCATACCCCCCTTCTCCTTTCGACCAGGCCCCCGCCCCCCAACCCCTTTTTCACACCGCCCCCCTTCTTTCCCGACCCCTGCTTACTTTCCCCCTCCCCTGCTTCCTACCCTTGCACCCCCTTCCCCCTTTTTT
>NC_051407.1:40238228-40238329 GCF_015228065.2 Penaeus monodon
TAAGATTCGGGCGCTGGTTGAAGGGCCAACGGAAGGTTCATAAATTTCCTAAGTCCGGAAAGGTAGTCGACAAGCGGATGCTGAAAAAAGGGATGCTGGAT
>NC_051407.1:40239771-40239969 GCF_015228065.2 Penaeus monodon
TCAGCATTCCCCAGCGACGTGGCTCCCCCCCCTCCCCATGACCCCCGCGGGAAACCTTTATATTGATCTGACTTTTCTGTGTATTGTCTCCCCTCGCTGTGTGATGCTGCTCGCCCTCGGACCGCCTTGTTTGTCTATCACGCTTCAAATCACCCCTCTTTCCCCGAAAATAAATCAAGAAAGAATATAAGGAAGAAA
>NC_051407.1:40240205-40240373 GCF_015228065.2 Penaeus monodon
TCACAATTACCAAGTTGTGTTAGACTTTCCCCCGTCATGTATTGAAGTCATTTAATCTCAAACTTTCTGCATTTTTCTCCTTGCAGCCCACATATTACCTCGTGGCCACGATCCTCGTTCACGGAGCTAAACTATAACCCGCATCTATTACCACGGAAAATATCAGAT
>NC_051407.1:40240608-40242060 GCF_015228065.2 Penaeus monodon
AAAAATCCAGGTCAAAAGTGGACAATATCCGGGCGAATATCAAACAGCGCGACTTAACAATGTTAATGATTAAACAATCCACATCCAGGGTTATAAGCCAAACCACGCGCAACAAAGGCTCCTCCGAGACGCCAAAAGGATGGTCGACTTTCGCCCTTGTGGCGTTGTGGCGCGCGGCCGATTTCCCACCGGCTCCCGAGCTCTCCGAAGGAAAGACAATTGCAGGGCCAAGGAAGCGAGGGAGTTTTGTTTACCTTCTTGGCTCAATGGCTCCCCTTGCTGGCTCCGATGGCACCCGGGCGTCAAAACGAGTCTCCGCCATTCATGTTATGTCGCACCGTGGCACATCCAGGGATCCAATTATACTTTCAGGCAGGGAAATATGGCAGGTCCCTTCCAGCGCGTCATCCTTATATAAATCAGCCATTTAATATCGCGGCAAGAAAATGGGGACGGCGAGAGGAACAATGGGAAATGGATTGCCTCATTGAATAAGAAATTAGAAATTCAAAGAAGGTTGGCATATAGACTCAAGGCCTTTCTTTCTTCCGAACTCCACAAACTTTTCATGGTCCATAAAACGCCAACAGCCTTTATTCTTTTTTACAGACACTGCTCTGCATATAGGTGAACAATTTCTTCGTCGAGGACGATTATGACATCGATGTTCAGGTATCACTAATATGTACAACTTGAGCTCCACTTTCGAGCAGATTAGCCAATTGAAGCACCAGCGGATTTCCAGTTTCCAATCAGTATGTACCCTAAGAACTAAGCTCCTGGAATTCCTCGTCGCTTCGACGGACTGCGATATTATACGTCTTAGTTCCTGTTAAAACCATGTCATTTTGTAATACGCACCTACCGGGCTTAACGAGTGAAAAGGTAGCTTGTATCGTGTACAGCCCAATTGAATCCGTCAGTATGAAAGTATCGCCATTATGAGTTTCAAAAACAAAGCCTACAGACTTTTAGAAATACTTTAACAACAGACAGAAAAATATCCCTGGTCTGAAATATTTTCAAATCAAATATAAACTCTCTTCCCAGCCTATAAGTTCAAAAACCGACGTTTAATACTTAAAAAGCAACGAAATTAATCAAGTGTATTAAAGTTATTTTTGCTAACTGATCCCCAACGGCATCAAGAGATGTCGAACTTTAATCAATCACTGAGTCTGAGCGATTAACGTGAACTACAAGTAACGTTTAATTGTCTGAGCTGGTCTGAATCTTTAAAAGCCCTTCATCTGTTCGGGACACCACTGCTTGGATCATGCTATGCTGCCTTGGTAAAATATCTCGCTAAAAGTGCACTGCTGTGAATCACAAATGCAATCTGATATATAATCCTGAGTTACTGAGTGCAAAATAACTGTTAACTCTTCACGACCTGTGTGCTATACAGAATGGCAGAATATCAAATTACAAAATTTCATCTGCAGCTACTAC
>NC_051407.1:40242089-40242502 GCF_015228065.2 Penaeus monodon
ATAGATTCTAAGAGAGGATTATAATCTTTACGTCTTACATCTTCATCCCCATGGAACACATGTAAGGGAATTTCTTCACCTAACAAAAGACCATCCACGGCCATAACCTCATTAAGAAACAACATTTAGTTCCTTGTCCAGACGAACTAATTAGTGGTTCTGGCGAGGCGACTTACTAACCCACTGGGTAATCATGAATTGCACACTGTGCTTGCAGAGAAACGACCACACACGAAGAAGCACGGGAGAATCCCCTAGGAATACCAAAACAGCTTATGTTGACTGAGCAACTTGCACTGCAATATAATCTAGGCTACAGTGATTTCCGGGGTGTTTACCGAACGCACTGATATGAAACTGAGACCGCTTTCCGACTGGTTGCAAAGGCATAATATTCTCACATTCTTGTCTTT
>NC_051407.1:40242534-40243345 GCF_015228065.2 Penaeus monodon
TGCTAAGACCTAATCACAAATATAAAATAAGTGAATAAGCTACATCTACATAATAGGGTATTGTGAGCATTACGAAAAGTATTAAAAATACTGTTTTCAGATATAAAATATTCTGAATGATAAACATATTCAAATTCACACAGTGTTCAAATAAATCTTATATCACACAAAAAAACAGATAACGAAGTGAATTCATAAAAATGCCAATATAATTAGTATATGACATTTCCCTTTAAAAAGATTGAATCTAAAAATAATCATCTGAGTATTTTACGGGCATTTCTGTACATGACGCCGTGATGTTAGCAGACTAGCTTCTCTTTCTGATAATGCTAATTCATGTGCCAAGACATTAAGGTCAATAATCTATCCCTCACAAGCTAGAGGTCGTGGGTCATCAGTATTTGTGACAGCAGTATATTCAGTATATTCAGTATTTCTTAGGTCATAAGAAAATAGAAAAAAAAATACAAAATAAAATAACTCCTACATTTTTGTTTATCTTCAGCCTTAACACTGCACTCTGTTTTAATATTCTTATCCTTGAGTATATGCTTTTCATGTTTTCCCTAAGAGATCTGATGCGTTCTATTTGCTTATCTAAAGAGAATTTACCAAAAAAAAAAAAAAATCTGTGTTCTACTCCCTCGTGCCTGCCCTTCGAGGAAAATTTAGAATTCTGTTTGAAAAGGACCAAATTCAATTTCAACAGTAATTAGTCAAACAAATTTAATACATGGGATAAACTTTCTACTTTCTACTACTCTGACCCTTATTCTTCTACTAGGCTGAAGTACTATATACAGCTACA
>NC_051407.1:40243918-40244183 GCF_015228065.2 Penaeus monodon
ATGTGCAAAAACAAAAACAAAACTGGATCAAAGGTCACAGCGTATATTTTATCGGAAAGGAGTGGGAAAGACCAAACAGACCATAAGGAGGAAAAAAGGGGGATTGTACTTCTTGTCAATTTGTTATTTTTCTGTGTTCACAAAATTGTTGTCATAAAGAAAACCGGATTTCGATCTTTTAATTACGCTTTTATTCATGTAAAATACTCTTCAGTAATGAAAAGACTTTCAGATAATTACTCAACTAACTTTCAATTTCCAAATT
>NC_051407.1:40244201-40244342 GCF_015228065.2 Penaeus monodon
TGAATTCTTCACACGAAGAAGTAGGAACTAAGAAGGGGAAAAAAAAAGAGAAATCCGATACACTGAAATATTAACAGCCGGGGAAGCAAGTCTGAAAGTCTGACCCGGGCTTAAAGGCTCATCATTAGGGCGCAGAGCTTA
>NC_051407.1:40245008-40245129 GCF_015228065.2 Penaeus monodon
AAAGTCTTCTCCCTCAGATGGGGCTCAGGAAGAAGGAAGGCGAGAAGCGGAAGAAAATGAAGACGGGAGAGAAGAGGAGGATGGAGAAGGGGAAGACGGTGTCTTTCTTCGCTCGAGATCA
>NC_051407.1:40246016-40246343 GCF_015228065.2 Penaeus monodon
CGCAGCTACAAGGCCGGGAGATCATTTTTCAAAAATCCTACGTGGGATCTATAGCCCTGCACCTCGGGAGATTAAGCATCTTGTCTCAACTCGTGCATGGAAATCTCATTATGCAGTGCGAGAGAAGGCGGTGGTAAGAGGAAGAACCGGTGTAATTAAAAAGCATCGACAGCGAGATAAGAGGAGGCTGCCTCTTCATCACTCTCACTCACAGGAAAGTTTATCAGGACACTCTACCCAGTGACGAAGTGGGATATCAATCAGGCACCAAGGATCTTATCCTGATCGTTAATATTTTAGTGATAATCCGTTCACTTCGCTGAGTAA
>NC_051407.1:40246682-40247774 GCF_015228065.2 Penaeus monodon
ACACTATGAATCATAAACAACGACAAAGTGGAACATGAGATTAAGCAGATCGTGTCCGGCTTAAAAAGATCAGCCAAGTGGATGCAGAAGGACGCTGCAATGAGGACGCACGTGTGGCAATTGCAATTAAGTTACGGCTTTTCATGGCGATCATTTGAAAAAGCAATTCCTCTCTCTTGCTACGCGAACCTGATTTGAATAATATTCTGTTGGTTCATTTGGGGAAGAAAAAGAGAAACGAAGGTAAAGAAAACGAATGCAACTGCAACCTTTTGCACAAGGAGCGAAAATTCTTTCTCCTTCGCGTCTTTTGTCCGAAGGTAATGCTGGGTATCACATTAAACACAGCTATTCACGCTCTGCAAATTCACCGCGGGGCTCAGGCGTCCCAAGGATCCGCTCGCTAATGACTTAATTATGTCCGATATCTTCGCACAATTTGAAACGGGGAAAATACTCCGCCGGTTTGTTTGCGGAAACAAAAGCATGGGCTTGTGCCTACAATTATCCATTTATGAGCGCTGCACCAACAATAAAAGTCAATTAGCCTATATAAACACGAAGCAGTTGCGTTGGTTGTTACGGCGTCGCTCGTGAAATTACCAAAATCAAAATTAATTATGCTAGTTAGTGGCTTCGCGCTGTGTGGGATGCTCACTTACAACAGTTAGATTCATCTGTCCAGTAACGTTACATTTACTTTAAACTATCCCTTGACACTGGCGCCTGGCCGTACTTAGAAAGATTCTGTACCAGGTCATGGTTTTATACATTCTGTTACGCACATTCTACTTAATCAACCTTATCTGGCACTTCATTTTCATCACAACTTAGTAATCTACGTATTTCCCTCATCACCTTTTCTAAGACAATTGAACACATGCCGTTTATCAGCTGTCTTCACTCTGGCCGCCTAAATTTTAATATAGCAGAGCCTATACTCCCCTGGGGAATCAGCACGCTAGATAACACGGTACAAAAGACATTGGACCTTCCTTGTCTCTGCGGCCCTTAACATGGGAACATCATATACCTGATTGGGGCAAGCATGTTTACACAAGGGAAGCCACCGTGACAGTGATTCACATGTTT
>NC_051407.1:40247874-40248031 GCF_015228065.2 Penaeus monodon
GGCGACTCTCACGACTGGGCTCTGTAACAATACTTCACAGAGGCCGATTCCCTGCCATCCCAGCGCAGCCTCCTGGGACTCGGGGCTGGATGCTGCGAGATGCCCGCGCCTCCGCCTCCTCCTTTCAGGGCGGAAAAGCATGCCTCGGATGAAGTGC
>NC_051407.1:40249112-40249828 GCF_015228065.2 Penaeus monodon
CCAGCGGCAACCAACTGGCTCCTCCCGTGCCGACGCAGCCGAAGAGCTATTCATCGCACGCCACAATGCCTACGGAGTGAAGATGGATCGACGGTGAACAACAAGAGCAAAGGGGTCATGAGAGCGCTGCGAGGACGGGCGACGCCATTTGGGAAACAGCTGACACGAGTGCTGTAAATAATTATTTCTCACTGAGAACATTTACAAGACTCTGGAACCGTCTCCGGCTGCTAAGTAGCACTGTCAAATGTAAAAATAAAAGCGTAAATAAAGCATTCTTTGTGCGATTAGATTTTCGGCACATGTCAGATGTAAAAAAAAACTACTCTTACGCACATATAAACCGGTAATACAATGATAATACCTGAAAGAAATTAAAATGCATTATAGGTCAATCTGAATGACAATGCATAAAGATATCAATCAAATCATGAATAAGATAAAGGCCTTAAATGGACGAGACATTACTTTATGTAAATAACGTCAATCAAATTTCCTTTACTGGATTGTATATTATTCAAAAAGCAATGAAAGATAGATTAACTGCCTCTTTAAAATATAAACGCTCTTCTCATTTCCATGAATGTTATGTAAAGACTGTATTCCCGATGCGAAGGAAAATTACAAAAATGAAATACGGTAAATAAATGAAATGTTGACATCTGCATCAAATCAGCGACATCTTTTACAGTTGAATGCAAGATGATTTAAGGTGA
>NC_051407.1:40250367-40250559 GCF_015228065.2 Penaeus monodon
CAGCCTGGAGATGTCCTGACCGGGCTTCCACGTCAAGGCATGGTGTGCATGGAAAAAGTGCAACATCCTACGGCTTATTTACACAAGGGCAGGGATGAGCTGCAGGACACGAGGATCAGCCACGCGGACATCTCTCCTTGGTGATTGTGGGACTTCCCAGGTGGTCATCGCTGTGCCAGGTGCCAGTGCCAT
>NC_051407.1:40250619-40250939 GCF_015228065.2 Penaeus monodon
ACCCGTCGCGTTATGTTGTATCTCGGTCCTCGGCCGTCTCTTTTTAATCTTTTTCTTGTCTATTATTCTTATTATTTTTTCATTGTTTCGAAACAACCTCGTGTTTTTTTTTCTCAAGACCTAAATGTCACACTGACATTTTTTGTGATATTTGGGTCACTGGTTCGATTGTGCGCCAGAAACGTTGCATCAACCTTGACAGTTATTACTTGATATATAAAATATCGCCCAGTGACAAGTGCGTGAATTAGGTGATTGTAAGTAGCCGTACACCCGTAGAGATACAGCAGCACCGATATATGCATGTATTTACGCATTGC
>NC_051407.1:40251046-40251726 GCF_015228065.2 Penaeus monodon
GTACATATCGTATATCACTACTGAAATCAGTATTCAGTACTTAGTGCTTAAGCTAGCCGGGACTGCTACATCCGGGCATCTCAGGCACATTACAGTAACAAGGTCTCTGGAGGCGCAGCGGCCCCGAGCGCAGCGAAGAGGACTCTCACTCCACCTTGTCCTCCTGATCCCGTCTCCCCGCTGCCTTCCCGTCTCCCCGCTGCCTTCCCGTCTCCCCGCTGCCTTCCCGTCTCCCCGCTGCCTTCCCGTCTCCCCGCTGCCTTCCCGTCTCCCCGCTGCCTTCCCGTCTCCCCGCTGCCTTCCCGTCTCCCCGCTCACTTGCTGACCCTACTCAGCCGCTGATAGGGGTGGCTGACCTTTCGCCCTCCGCCAGGCTAACTCCTTGCTCTGCTTGGCTACCCCTGCCGCTGACTCCCCGCCCGTCGTCCCCGACCCGACCTGCTCTGAGGCTAAGCATTGGTGGAATGTCGGTGGTCATTACAACGGTTATTGCGTTACTGTGTTTGCTTGCTGTGTGTCCCAGGATTCTTGTTTTTTACGGCTTAGATTGATATTAAGCCTGGGTAGTTTTTCACGCAAACACCATTTCTGCCAGCGGTTTGTTTTACACATTTGTTTACTCGTGTTTGTTTCGATGTAATTTCCACCTTTTCGTGTCCCGTCCAATAAATATTTGGTCT
>NC_051407.1:40252842-40254242 GCF_015228065.2 Penaeus monodon
AAGAAATGATCGATGCTTGGCATGATAAAGTTCTTAGAAATGATTCCTTTCATCATTCCGCGCATAAGAGAGAAGATAAAAAAATTATCTACATTATATTGGCCTTTTGGAGCGCTACCAAGAGGAACACGTGCACGGCGCTCTCCAAATGCGGCTATTTTCTTTTTTTTCTCTAAACAAAGTCTCTACGGATTCCTTTAAGTGAGGTGCTACTATTAAACAGGATTTGGTAGTGCAGGGATGCTACACAAACCACGGACCGTGTTCCTTAACTGCATCCCGACACTTTTTTTTTTTTTTTACATCTTTAAGCCTCCGTACTTCGAACAGGTCATTTGCATATAATGTATTTGGTGCCAGGGATTTTCTCTTTGATATTCTGTTGCACGTTGGGAGCCAAAGGGCGTATACAGCTTTGCAATCAAGAGGTCTTATTTTTTGGTTTGGTGTGCTTGTTATTGGCGCTAGGTATTATAGGTACAATAGTCATTTGCATCATCACTCTCCTTATTCATGCCCGTCACTACATTGATAATAATACATCAATGAGAAACTAAATAAAAAAGTGTTGCCAAAAAAACTCACAAACCCAACAACGACAACAAAAAATAAACAATACGCCTAGAAACCCAACAGCAACAAAATAAAACCAAAAAATATATATCCCAGAAGAAAAGAAAAATCGGCAGCATCTCGAAACCCGCTCGTCCATCACAACAAAAGAGTCGCAGTGTTGAGTATTGCAGACGCCCTGAATTCTCCCGCGGCTCGGACCGGCCAGCAAAAATCCAGACCAGGTTATCAAGGAATATTAAACTCCTGAAAACAACCTGACCTGACCCCTTCGGCAGGGAGTAAGGTTCCCTATGCAAAATATACCAGGGTGAAGCCGTGCGTGGCCGCCTTCGCTTCACTGAATGGCCACGAGAAGTTTTAATTCTGCGGACTGGAATTACGAGGGAAAGATCCGGGAAATGGCCCTAATTTTGTATTTGCTATTGCTCAAAGCCACCGGTAATAATGCTAATGATGAAAATTAGTAGCGTAATGATAGCTGTCGAAATCATAATGGCACGCAATCAGAATATGATCATGAAAAAGTCAAAAGGAAAAATAACACAATTTCTAACAGAATGGTTGAACTTAACTGGTCTTTTATCATGGATACCACTTATTCATTTGATTACTCTGTTTCCCCTCCTTCTACGACTAACGATGATGCCTGTTTCTTAGAAGTTGGTCTCCCCGTATAAACATTACTCCAACAATATTTATCCTTCAGGTTAATGAACTTTCCATCCATTATTCCCAAAATACTTTTGTCTGAAGATCAGCACATTTGCTACAGTGACCACTGCAGTACTGACAGCATCAACGCGAACACGAACCATAAAATAAAT
>NC_051407.1:40254281-40254880 GCF_015228065.2 Penaeus monodon
CTCCAAAGAGTAGCAGTCAAAATAATACAGCTCACTACATCATGTGCATCCCCGCCTTGTCCCCCAGCCCGCGGCGCGCTCGCAGCAGCCCAGGGTTTAATAATCATATTTACAGTGGACCATGTTATGTTGTAATTTAGCATTCAGGAAATTATACCAATTTCATGCTTTTAATGACTAATGGAAATACACGGCCAAAACGTCATGCAAGAAAAAAAGATCCTGTCCTTTGAAGGTGCGCCTGTGAATAAGCTTTGCAGCGGAGAGCTTTGCCTGGGAGATACTTGCCTTGCCTCTGTGCACTTCTGAAGGGGGTGTGAGTTGCACTTCATAGACGAGCCTCTGTTTGTGTCCCGTGATGCATGATAGATAAGGAAATAAAAATGATACTGCTATGACGCAGGGCCTTACACAACGTGCATGCGGATTAATATACATGCCATCAGTACAACGATGTCTGTCACTCACAAGCATTACGTACGAAAAATCATGCTTAGTAGGAAAAAAAAGAAGAAATTGTATAAAAGTGGAGTCTTTTCATATTCACATAGCGGCCCCCATGGTATACTACAAGGAGATCACTTAAATTTCAAGTCCAC
>NC_051407.1:40256090-40256463 GCF_015228065.2 Penaeus monodon
AAAAGTCGTAGCCATCATAATAAATCTCCACCAGCCATGTCTTTGGAAGCGATCCATCTTTATGCCAGCGAACTACACATACGTCACACCACCATCCTTCATCCTCATCGCTGGCCGGGCTAGTTAACCACTACAGTAAAGAGCGCCGACAAAAACACTCAATATGAACTTTGTGCCGTGTACAAGGGGAATAAAGGGGTGAGATGAGCATTAAATTCTACTGAAGGGACGGAGTGTTCAGAGTAACCGGGGCAGCATATGTAAGAACATTTTTTCAACTGTTGGAATGTTTAACACAGAGGAGAGATGCCTGTTGAGCGTTGAGAGGAATGCATGTTCGACCAGCAACAAAAGAGGAAGTGTGGAGACAGTG
>NC_051407.1:40256634-40256751 GCF_015228065.2 Penaeus monodon
GCAATTGCATTTTTTACACAGTTAATTTAATAACAATTGAGAGAAAAATAAAATAAAGAAAAGGTAAAACGTCCAATCTCTAGTGTAATACAAGGATCTTTTGTAATCTTATGGAAG
>NC_051407.1:40256804-40257101 GCF_015228065.2 Penaeus monodon
TCTCGAAAAAGATCGAAAAAGATTTAGAAGGGGAGAGGACAACAGAAAAAAGGCGAAATATAGAAATCAAGAGAAAGAGATGTGGAAAAAGCGAACTTGCAAGTGAAAAAATAGGATAAAAAATGTGACAAAGGCAGAAGGAACAAGAATCATGAATGCCTTAAACCAAGAAAAAAAAAACGAAGCGTGAGAGAAATAAAAACGAAAAACGATGTAAACAGAAACACAAAACAAAGCAAAATATGCCGGGGGAATAAGCCGGATTTGTCAATAAAAGAAATTGCTTGAAAAGTGGAT
>NC_051407.1:40257320-40257466 GCF_015228065.2 Penaeus monodon
CCCCTTAAAATGGCAAAGTGAGATGAAACCGGGTCTTTGAACGCGAGATGGAGGTGGAACTGGTTATCTTGAATTAAATTAAAAATTCATAAAATAGACGAAACAGAAGAGAACTTCAAGTGGATGGAATATATAACATGTGTGAG
>NC_051407.1:40257775-40257910 GCF_015228065.2 Penaeus monodon
GAGTGGCACGGAAGAAAAATAATCCTAAGAATAGTAATAATAGTAGTACTTGGGGAAGGGAGAGGGGGATGGAAGCGTAGGCAAAAGAAAACGAAAAAGAAGAGGAAGAGGAAGATGACCAGGCAGTATAGAAAT
>NC_051407.1:40258091-40258886 GCF_015228065.2 Penaeus monodon
TGCTCGAGGGCGTGAGACAATCCATTCTAAGCGCGGTAGTTAGGGCGGGTGTCACAACGTCACTCCGGAATAAAAGAGGCCATAACTCATGCTTACGGAGCCAACACACTCCAAGTTCACTCCTGATTCCCGCGGCCACAAAGGACGGGAGTCGCCTTTACACAACAGCTACCTGGCGTTCCCCTCGCCTAACATCTCCCTTCACGCTTCCCTCACCCGTAAGACAGCCACTGTTCCTCATACAACAATCACAGTGTTCCTCTCTCACCCGCAATACTCTATGTTATTCATGGAATAATTAGCAAGGAGCGCAATCTGCAATGCAAAACCAAGGTAACTCTGTGATACTAATATAACCTGAAAGCTGCCACGGACTTGTAGCCGTAAGACACACATTCTATTCCAAGTTAGATAACTACAAAGGACACATAGCTGGACATGACAATTCATAAATGTACGCTGGCCAGTGTAAACACTCCCCGATCGTTGATATGCTGTACTCAGAACTTTCGTCCGCGTCGGAGAGAGTGGCAATAGCGCACCTCTCGCACTGTCAGCGGAAAATGACGGGAAGGAAACCAAGCATTGTGGTATCGGTCGCACCAGGTGATGAGGAAGCTGATCTTAGTAATACACATTCAGGACTGCTATCCCCTCCGCCTCTTTCTCTCTCTTTCTAGCTCGCCTTTATTCTCAAGCATGTTTCAAGCTGTCATAAATACATAATGTTCTATTACAGATTATTTAATGATGACATTATCGAGTGGTGAATGATATATATACAAGAGTGCGCAA
>NC_051407.1:40259001-40259983 GCF_015228065.2 Penaeus monodon
TTTCTTGTTCTAATTCATCCATCTGTCCATCCGTCTACCTTTATGCAACAACCAACATCCTTCCACAAAAGAGCAAGATTCCAATCTGCAGCATTTGGAGGACGAGACGCAAATGGCATTCCGCGATGAACCTCAAACCTCATTCCACGAACCCTGGAATCGGCGCTTGTAAAAGTTTCAACAAACCAACTTCCTCAATTTTATCGCGCTTGTAAGTCAGAGCTCAAAGCCACGATTGGCATTCCTCGTTTAATTCCAAACCTGCTGAAAACACTCCATTTCTGCTTGGAAAAGAAGAGTTTTCTCCTTTTCCGTGTTATCTACTGTATCTCTTTGCCAATTTACCCTTTATTCTCGTTTCTTCCTTTGCTCTCTAGTATTCTGCTTGTTCAGCAGCGTATACCATTAGAAGAGAGTATTAGTGGGAACAGCCTAATAAAGCAGGAATACGGATGCATTCGCGTAAAGTGAGAACACACATTCCATAGAAATTCATGATAATGCACTTTATAAAGTTACGAAGCTATGAGAAAAGTAGTCGGTGACATTGCGACGTCATGGAAATGACAATCATAAAGTTACTAAGTCATGAGACCATTACTCATGAAGTTATGAAACCACTAGAACAGACACATAACAAAATACTCTACCTCGTTGATACACGGCAGAAAAAAAAACGCAATGCACAAAAGCCGTCTCATGTTTCAGCAAATCTGTTTTGTGCATGGAGTACTAGGCATGAAGTTACACAGCCATGCGTACACTAGTCATGCGGTTACGGAACACTCACCGATTGTTCATGCGTCATTGGGACACAGACCTCTCACGCCAATCCTGAGACACAAACCTCACGCAGCCATGAGGGTGAGAGTATTACACAGTCAGGAGGACACATCGCTCCTCGAAGGACGCCGGCTGAACCCAAGCATGAGAGCAAGGGAAGAGGGGAATCGAGACCCCTACTCCTGACTCCAATCGACCC
>NC_051407.1:40260105-40260576 GCF_015228065.2 Penaeus monodon
CAAAGGCGGTAGCTTGGTGATCAGCGCGAAGTTGCCAGTTGCATGCATGGATCCAATTTGCAATAATATTAAAATTTGCATTACATAAGCGTGATTGTTTTTAAATGGCCATATTAGATGCTGATTGCTGCCTTTATTTGATGAGCCTAAATAATATTTCCATTGCGCTTCCATAACATACTACAGTTTGGTGCAAAACCAATGTATCTCATAAAATTCAGATGCTGCATGAAATGTTCACGTCTAGTATAAATGAGTCAGAGTGTGATGTTTATCAAGGAAACTCATGAGGAAAATCGTTGTTCCTTGTCACTCACCGGGGCGAGAGTCGACTTCGCCTCACGCTTACCTGAAAGAAGATAGAAAAGAATAATGTGAGAAGAAAATATGATGGTAAATTGTTTAAACAGGGAAATACACGTACGAGTTATTCAAATATATAATACGTTAGGAAATTGCAAACACCCAGAC
>NC_051407.1:40260954-40261432 GCF_015228065.2 Penaeus monodon
GAGAATGAAAGTGCATAATGGAGGAGCTGAACGACCCCGCTCTAAGTCAATTTGTACATAACGTGGGATTAGAGTGTCAAAAAATAGTCATTAACCTAATAACCACCGAGTTTAGCTTTCGTTTACATATTTTTTCATTAAGGGATGATGCGGGTTTTTTTCTATTCCTGAAACTGAATTCCGTAAAAAAAATGCTACCCAGGAAATGAAATACTGTTCCATTAACATGACAAGCGCTGGTTAGTTTTATGCCACTTGCTCCAGAATGAACAGAACCGCATGGAAGCATTGTTACCTGACGATGTACACCTACATAACTGGAAACAACACGCAGGTATGTTGTATGTGCTCCAGTGTTCCTGCATTGCGGACTTTCAACATAGGAAATGCAGTTGAGATCAACATGTGCAGTAATAAGTATCCGTACTTCAGCAAAAAATTGGAAAATGGAATCAAGAGTTGTCATTTTTTGGATTTT
>NC_051407.1:40261789-40262089 GCF_015228065.2 Penaeus monodon
TACACTGCTTTCTGACAGATGAAATCAACAATATTGTTCAGTACTTACAAGATGGTGAAGACATAGTCTTATTACATAAAATATATTCCATCTAACTTCTTTTCTTCAGCATGACTGCGTTAACCTCCTTATAGCTTAAATAAGAGAAAAAATCATCACGGTAGAGTTACATAACTCCTCAACATATATACTCCAAAACAAACAAAAAAGTTCACTTAATCTTGCTCAAACCGTCATCCACTCATTCTTCATAAAAACAACAGTTAAACAAATAAACAAACTTATACCTTAGTAGATAAC
>NC_051407.1:40262132-40262483 GCF_015228065.2 Penaeus monodon
CGGCACCGGATTTCTCCGTCGAGAACACGAGCCGACGGCAGCATACACTCGGGGCTCCCAGCGGGCCGCGTGTCTTCACGGATATAAACTTTTGCTTGACTGTATAATGCCTGCGAAGCCCTGCCCGGAAGCCTGCGTTCTTACACGTCCACGGTGACTGTGTTTACCGTGCGACTGACGTGGCCATATAATTGGATTCGCTGCGAGCTCCACACGCCGGCCAAGTAACGTATATATTTTCCAGGAGAAACTTTAATGTTGTCGACGTGAAAGTTGTTGTTGCAGGTAAATATTTGCCTTCTAGAGTAAACTTCCGACCATAGACGAGAGGCGGATTGTGTCTCACAATAA
>NC_051407.1:40262707-40263831 GCF_015228065.2 Penaeus monodon
GGTCAAATGTCACCTGCACTTAGGCAACATGTGCAAAAATTATTTAAGGTTTCATTTCAAACGTCCAGTTAATTACAGAATTACCCTAAAATTCTTATGTATCAGCATATCAGGTGTATATACTACTTTACTAATAATGTATTCATAAATATATAATTATAAAGCAAATGCTTGCTGAGATATTATCAAAATACATGGTTGAAAGTGCGTACTCAGTGCATATTTTGTCTGTATTAATCCTGCTGGAAAAATGCATATGACTCCCTTTGTTTCCCTTTGAAATCAAAAGGATAAATAAACGTTCGTAAATGCTCTGATTTTGTCAAAGTTCACATTCAAAGTTCACATTCAAATCAGCGTTATATTGCCAATGCAATACAACCTTCCCTACTAGGGTTATTGCCAAATCATTGTTACCCTCACACTATTTTTCTGTTCATTAATAAACAAATATTTCCTAGCTCTAGTTGGGTAACTTTTAGAAGCCACTCCTAATTTTAAAAAAAATCGACTATGAACTGGTAACATTCGGAAGTCAAAAGAAAATATGTTCAAAAATAACCCTGGACATTAGTGTTCGCAATTCGGCTAATTGTGAACTATACTGACGGCACCATATAAAACTTCTTACAAAATATGTAAGATGAAAGCACACACAAACAAACAAACGGGTAAAACGCGTAGATGATAAACAGCCAAAGAACACTGATTCTGATTCATCTACATATAATCAACTTCTCACTAAAACTATTCCAATTATTTAGCAAGCGACGCGGATTAACACTGGCAACTGAAGGAACGGATATTGTGCCTATTGTCAAATAATTTGAGTATATTTATAACATCACGTTGCTATCATAGTATGATTTGAATGCTACGTTTTTGTGATCTTACTGACTTGGGTTTCCAGGATAATTTCACAAGAGACAAACACGTGGAACCTTGAAAAATGGGGAAAAAAAAATCTTGTAGGAACCTACGGTCCAGATATAGGCCTATTCGTCATGTAATCCCGCCTCCAAGAAACGATCAACAAAAGCCACCACACTTTTTGGAAAAGTCAACAACACAAAAGTATTCATTCAGCTGTTGGAAATACTTTCTACATAAAAAAATGTGGGAGC
>NC_051407.1:40263872-40264631 GCF_015228065.2 Penaeus monodon
ATGTTCAAATTCCATGAAGAAAAGTGGGGAAAAGGGATAACCGAATGCAAAACACTTTTTACCACATCCCCGCGAGAAATATACGTTAATATTCGGGAACATTATCTTTTCTATCTGATGTAGAAGAACCAAAGAAAACTATGGAATTCGGTACAACTTTAGTCCTTAATCAATCAATCTGCCCAAAGATATCAATCCCAAAAAGCTCGCACTGTCTCGGCTGATCATTTAGAGTATTATCTGGTCAAATTTCCCCTACGAAATAATTCATTTCCAGCAGTCCAATCAGCTTCAGTGCAATAACCAATCATTTCGGAGAAAAAGACAGGAGGGAGTGATGTATGAGCAAAATGAGCATCTGCTACGAGAAAAGAGTAAGACACCCGCGATTGCAGGGTGTCAAACACACGGCCCGACACCTCTGTGCGGCCGCGGCATATTTGCTGTTTCAGTCTTACAGTCGGCCGTTTTACATGGTTAATTAAGCCAGTCCTTCGTCTTTTAAAATTATCACTTACATTCTTACATTTTTTTTTCTATTAACGTGTTTCTGTAACGAATTCAATAGCCTCCTCGTTTTTACGTCAACCGTATGGCCTTGATACTGCCTTAATAAAATATGGTTTGGATCTAGCCATGATTATCTAGTGGCCCCTTGAGGTAAATGGTCTAACAGCCTTACCCTATTGGGCAATCATTCCCATGACTCTGAGAGGCAAGCTTGTGTTGATCAATGGGATGAAAACTGGTGGTGTATTC
>NC_051407.1:40264749-40265718 GCF_015228065.2 Penaeus monodon
TTGCACGCGCGCAGATTTTCTTTGTAATGCACACTGGGAGAAAAATGAAACGGACTGAATCAATACTGCAAGGGAAAAGGCTGCAGTATTAGACTGCCGATATATAAACATACGGTACTAACAATCCGCTTGTTTGAAGTGTACCTTTTGAAAAATTAATGAGCACTGCGATCTACATTAGATATTTTAGGCGCCGTATGTAGCATCACAATATCATCTCCACGTAAGTGCTCGAAGCTATTAACATTGCAGCACTTTTAATCGTAGTAACTGCAAGTAACAACTTTTCCTGAGAATTTGTATTGTTTAAGTTTCAAAACTGTAGGATTTATAACGCAGTACTGATTGCTTTTCTAAAACTATTCACAACAATTATGTGCTTGTACTGTTTCAGTTTCGACTCTGATTTATAATATTTATGACAATGAAACTCAGACATCTGAAATAAGTAAATTATTGTTAACGGCACTATACAATTTAGCTGATTGCTCTGCTGAACTATCTTTGCTAGAGGGTAGTAATCAATGCTATTGCATTTATCAAGCCTATTCAACATCAAATAATTAAATGCTTCAGGGCTAGGGATTACTTGGTCCAATAACTAGTTTAGAACAGAAGTTATTCAGTCATAATCAAAACATATACATTATAAATGTAAATACAAACTTAGAAATATACTAGAAAAAAAAACCCACGCTGATAACAATCAGAATAATTCTGTCATTTCATTGATATTAAAAGAAACTGCAATCCATATTTTCCATAGCTGTGGTGTCTGCGCTACGAGATTATTCCAAATTCTGTGACCAATAACTGTCCATGAAATTAGCTTGAATAAAAGCCTAACAGCCCTGAAAAATTAGTGACTTTAAACAGTTGCCTTTGTAAGAAAATATGCCCATGTGAGGCCTCTAAATAAAGCCAGGACGAGAAAAGGCTTAAGCATGCAAATTCCTTAAGACATATGTG
>NC_051407.1:40265762-40265873 GCF_015228065.2 Penaeus monodon
ACAATTAACTGTAGGATATGCGTTCTAACATTTCTTCTCTTAATCCTGCCTTATGGTCATTTCGAAAATTACCCAAGCCGAGGAATACGAGAACTATTCTGAGAGATCTAT
>NC_051407.1:40266225-40266516 GCF_015228065.2 Penaeus monodon
AACGCGAATAAAAACGGACGGAATCAAATGAAAAGCATCATTATTCCGGAGCCGCGATAAAGCCAGCGTACTTGTGTCCAACATCTAAATCCTCATCTCGACTAAAACAGAAGCATCTCTGTAATAACTCTATTAATTTTCATGATGCGGTTCTCGGGAGAATATATCTAGATTAGTAGGATAAGAGGAGTAAAAACATGTTAATTTTTTCTGCAATAAAATCTTTGGATCCTCTGGTGCGAAAAATAAAATATCATTTTTACTGGATGGCCGTGGTACCCTCCAGTACCC
>NC_051407.1:40266867-40267207 GCF_015228065.2 Penaeus monodon
GCACCGGAGGCGTCCAAGCGGGATGGCAATAGTGGCGTGGCATCCTCTGGAGAGAGAGTAATGATCAGAACGGAACCAATACAACCTTTTACGAGCACAATAAAGTAATCTGGACAAGACGCTATTTTACCATTAGCGATCTAATTGTGCTGTTTTCTACTCCGCTTCCTCTGTGTCATGTGTCTTTCCGCGAGTCTCGTGCCCCAATTCTTCATACTCTTTGTCCCAACTTCGTGCCTCCTGACATGTGCTTTTTGAGGTAATCGTGTGTTTTGTTCTTGACTCGGGGACTCTCTTTCTGTCCTCCCTAACCTGCCACGCAAACTGACTCCGTGTCGCA
>NC_051407.1:40267245-40267428 GCF_015228065.2 Penaeus monodon
GAGCTCATTCCTGGGTCTCTGCATTTTCCTTCCTTCGTTTCTCCACCTTCCCTTCCATTTGTTACTTTAACAATTACGCTGATCCTTGCAAATCCACCTCCTCCCTCGATCCATCTCACTCTTTTCCCTTGCCTCATCTCCCATTCATTACCGCTCGACTTCCTCTCAGCTTTGCCCCTTTTG
>NC_051407.1:40267828-40268082 GCF_015228065.2 Penaeus monodon
TGGAACCTCCAGCCCGGTTGGACAATATCTCCCTCCTCTCGGCCTCCTCTTTGTCGCCCTGCACTGCACCAGCCACTCACCATGATGCTCTCACCAACCCTATAGTTTTCGAGCGAGCTCTACGGGCACGTTCCAACGGACTAGGGGAGGGGGGCTTCTCAGGACTTTCACGAGTATCAGGGAGAGTGGCGGTGCTATCCAGGATAGATTGAATACCATCAGGAACGAGAGGGCAGGGTGCGATAGGCGGGTGT
>NC_051407.1:40268423-40268511 GCF_015228065.2 Penaeus monodon
TCATCGGTGGAGGGACAAGACCGGGATTAAAGCGAAAGGGGAAGCAGTGCACGAAAGAGGGTTATGAAGTTCGCAAAAGGAAATCATA
>NC_051407.1:40268842-40268946 GCF_015228065.2 Penaeus monodon
AGAAAAAGAAAAGAGAGGAGAAAGAAAAAATGGAACGCATGAAATGATGAACAGGTTAAAGATAAAGCTCCCCCCCCCACTCCCCGCCCTCAGAAAAAGTCGGA
>NC_051407.1:40268981-40269061 GCF_015228065.2 Penaeus monodon
GAAATAAAGCAGATGGAAGAAATATGTTGGTCGTTGTCGCAAGGGTGGCATGATATAGATGGCATGGGAAGATGATTGCA
>NC_051407.1:40269492-40269774 GCF_015228065.2 Penaeus monodon
GCGAACGGACAGATGCTGATATATTGGACAGAACGTCACGCCGCATGATGGAGACGTTGGAGTAAATAACACAAAAGGGGAATCTACAATCAGCATGTCCCCGGGTATTATATGTGGCGCAGACATTCCCCGATAAATTGTGAAATACGACTGTGTTTTGGTAATGAAGCAATCGGGGACAATGGCCTGTCACAGATAAAGGAAATGGCCTCTCGGGAGATGAGGTCGGAGAAGGAAGTGATGCTGCCTATATGAATGGTTAAGGGGCGGGAAGGTCTGCAG
>NC_051407.1:40270138-40270722 GCF_015228065.2 Penaeus monodon
CCAAACGCGAGGAAGGAAGGACAACAAGTTGCGCTAAAAGCCAGGGACATCCAGTCGTAATTCCCTTGTGTTTACAGGCTCAATAAAACATCATGAAAATTACCAGCGAAAAACATTTACAACTCCAGCCTTTATCAGTGAAGTTATGTGCCATTGTCGGCGTTGTGGCCACTGACCGCGGCACGCATTCCTTAGGGACCAGCATTCATTCTGTCGGGACTAACAATTTAGCCATCGCCTGTCGGGACGAACAGTCTAGTCATGTCCTGTCGGGGGACCATCGTGACAGCTACCGTCTACGGGGAACAAAATTAGTAGTCGCTTGCCCGATAGGACTAGCATTCATAGCCTTGGTCTGTCGGGGCTAAAATCAGCAGTCGTGGTTGGGGTAAATACAGGCAGACACGGAATCGAGGGAGAAATACATCTGGCCACGAAGCAGACCCAATGATTATTCCCAAATTACAATCAATGGTCACCACAAGGAGACTGCAGTCTATGACTTCGCTTCGATGCGATCGAAATACCTCATAACCAGAATGCCTTTATCGACATCAAAAAAACTAAGCCAAATGGGACACTGG
>NC_051407.1:40270751-40272354 GCF_015228065.2 Penaeus monodon
GCGAAGTGTTAAGTATTTACACTTATCGGACAAGAAATAAAGTCGTTGCTTGATGAAAGCATTGACACTTCCGACCAAGGTTTGTCTAAAAATAATTTTTCACTGAACTAACTCAACAAGCGTCCTGAAGGGCACTTCCACCCTCCCCGGGGAACACAGC
This sequence comes from Penaeus monodon, assembly GCF_015228065.2. Taxonomy (NCBI): domain Eukaryota; kingdom Metazoa; phylum Arthropoda; class Malacostraca; order Decapoda; family Penaeidae; genus Penaeus; species Penaeus monodon. The sequence continues at coordinate 40,270,912 of NC_051407.1, forward strand.
GAGGAGGCAACCCCCCCTTGCTCGGGGAAGATGAAGCGCCAAGGACTGCGCGAAGATGATGCGGGTAAACTTTTATCTTAAATCTGAGTCCGATTGATTTCGCGTGTGTATTTTTTTTCTTAATCGGTGAAAAGGAGTGTAATAAACGGAAATAGTGGATCGTGGTGTTCCAGGGTAAGGAATACATCGCATTAACCTTGTTTCAGAAGAATAAAAGTTTAAACCATCTCTGCTTACCATGTTGATAATGCGAAATATAACGTTTAATTAAGAAATAGTGTATCAGATATCCCATCTACATAAAAAATACAACAAAAGACAAAAGAAGGGTTGAATTATATAAACAATGCAGCGCTACAGCATTTTCATATTACATTGTGATAATATATTACACAAATAAAGGTTCACCATTAAACAAGGTTAAATAAATGAAATGGAGAATCGTGTTATATATATCAGATATCGAATCCTTCCATTAAAGAGTGAGGGAAATGCATACTGTAATATAAACTTGAATGGATAAATCCACAGATTTACAAATACATAAGGAATCTAATATTCGACTGGGAGCTGAATGAGTCCCTTAACAAAAGAATCCATATTAATTGAAGCAAGATACGTAGTCTGGAAAATACTAATTAGGAAAATTAATTATTGTTAAAAAAGTAAGTTCACAACATAATTTTCACTCTCGAAACTTCCCGTCCGTGGAAAAGTTAAGGACTCGCTTCGGCGCAGTTTACGAGAGCGGCGAGACGGCCAAGGTTGCTCGGTGCTTGATGAGCTTGCGAAGCCATCTTCAGAAGCAGCTCGAGTTACAACTGCGAGCCGCCTGCAAGCATCTAAGCACCGGGGAAGCCGCGCAGACCGACACACGTCGGCCTTACTCTGCGTCTCGGAAGGGGCTACGACGACGTGACATTTCCCCGGCGATGACGTATGTGCCACTTTCGTTCGTTGTTTACAGTAAATAGACACATTGGTCTCTCACGCCCCTATTCCCTCCGTCAGTGTCACTTTCGCTAGGCTCTGTCTGCGCGTTCATCTATCAGAGACCGGAGGTAAACAAGCGCCCAGGCACGAGGAGTACTAACACGAAATGACGGCCCCGATAGAGGATCTACACGGGACGCGCCGCCGTGTGTAAAATTGCCATCTAATTCTGCTAATGTTGCCAGATTTCCCCTCGCCATGATGAAGTGGAGGAATCAAGGCGGGGAGATAGCGCGGTCTGAGGGGAGAAAGGGAGACAAGGCTCCCGGCTTCCGTTGGGGAGGAGGACGGGGAGGAAATGGTGACTAATAGAGTGTGGTGACTGGCGGGAGACACCGACGGGTAGATGCGGGGCGGTAGAGCGGACGGGAAGAACGGGAGAAGCAAATGGGGAAAAAATATGAAGAAGAAATAAATGACAGTGATGTGGATCAGGACAGAGATGTAAAC
>NC_051407.1:40272548-40273394 GCF_015228065.2 Penaeus monodon
CGCACATGCCCGAAAAGGCAAATAGGCAACATCCATTCCAAGCCAAGAATGATATCCGTAAAAAAAATCGCAAGGAAACTGTTCTTTTGTGTCGTTTTCCTCGGTTTGTAAAAGACGTTGTAAGCGACCCGAAAGGAGAGGCAAACGGCGTGCACATATCAAGAAGTGGGACGTCATCGCATGCTTTATTAATGGTTAGATTAAGATTGCCTTCCACTTGTTAATTCTAAATCAGGCGTCTTAATTACTGCGCCAGTTTACAGCGCCCAGGCCCCTCGGGCAAGGAACTCTGACGGCCATTATTAATGAAGATATATGCAAATAAAAATGAAATCTAAATTCGTACATTTGATAACGAATACTTAATATTTCCATCGGTGTTTATAGTGATATGAAACTGCATATGCTAAATATATCTTTTAAACCTTTGTAATATTGCAGCAATTGCATTATTGAGAGAACTTGACATTTTTTCAAGCAGCCGTGTTAAAACACTACGGGAGCAAAACACCCCGTTTCACTTGCTAAGCCATTCATTCATTAGACATGGCAGGATTTTAATAGATATAAATGACGAAGCTGGAAGGGAACCTCTATCAACATACGGAATTCAACACCGGCATAAACCTGCAAAGCTGGTGACATGCGACTGAAGATAATGTAACAAACCCTATACGATAAATCCATCTAGATATCTGTGCCTTTATCTCGCTTAGCTGGAAGGTTGTCAGCGGCCATCTACACTGGCCCAGTTACTAAGTCTGATAGAATGTCGGATGAGAGAAGTTAAAATATAGAAAACTGAGGATGGATTCGACTTTTTACGTTATAAAGATTTCATGAAAG
>NC_051407.1:40273593-40274662 GCF_015228065.2 Penaeus monodon
ACCTGTACTCCACCTGTGCATGTCCGTATGCGTGCGTGCGAAGGAACATACCACATTTCTTGGATGCATGTTTAAGTACATTTTGTTTTCTATCACGACGACGGCGCTGCATGATTACAACAGGGATAAGATTTTTTATTTACTGCAATGCAAACTGCTTGCGTGAACATCGCGTGCGTTCCTCCTCTATTCAATAATCCTCAGATACTAGAAAAAAAAGTCTATGAAAAAAGTTATCTACGAAAATAAAACGAAACCCGCTGAATATCAAACTTCCCTGACGCTTTATCTTGAATTATTCGGCTGATAAGCGTTTTATTTCTGAGGCAAAAATAGACTGATTTGTTACAGGCACCATCTTCAGGGGCGGAGGAGGGCATGACGTAACGCCGTGGCACCGCCGTGATAGGGCCACATATAACATAGATAAGCGCGGGTCTAACTCCCGTCCGCGCACCCCTCGCCCTGTCACAAGATCACTGAAATGGCCTATAAATAACTTGCCATAAAGTCATTTTTCGTCCGGGAGGTGGCGCCGCCCCTCGCCAGCTCTCCCCTCCTCGCCTGCGCGCCGATCACAGCCAACGTTGCGGCCTGCGACGGCGCCTTCCTCAGCTGTCAGAGGCCCTCGCTCTCCTGTCACGACGGAGCTGGCTTCGACTCTCCTCTTGTTATGCTAGGATTTGTCTTGTGCTTTTTCATTTTCGCTCATTTCACTTCGTGTCTGTAACTTCCTTATTCCAATTCCCCTGCCTCATCTTAAATAAATACAGTAACGGTTTTCTATAGCCCGCAACCCCTCCGCTTCCGGTTTCGTCACGGTGACAATGCCTTCCTCACGTCATGATAATGATGCTGACCTCCAATAACAGTCCTCTTCCAAATTTCTCCTTATGCCCGCACTGTAAGGCTTGTAACCTCACTCCTTTCGTCACATCACGACTACAAAATGCCCCCCCTCCCCTCCTATTAGCCTCACATCCCCTCCTCACATCATAATGGCAAAGCATTCTCCTTACACCTCGGCGTCGAGTTATGATAATAAAGTTTCCCTTCGGCCGTCCCCCTA
>NC_051407.1:40274704-40274964 GCF_015228065.2 Penaeus monodon
AGCATTCACTGATGTTCCTTTCTTATCCCTCTGCCCCGTCCCTGTGACAATGCCGTCAGCTCTCACTCCCCATCTCCGTAGATTTTCTCCCTGCCGTCTCCGTTCGCCGACGCCATATTTCACCGGGCGGAGTGTGTTTCCTTGATCACGTACCGCCCCTACACATGTTTTTGCCCCCTCACTCTTTCCCCCTCCCCTTGCCTCCTCCCCAACCTTATGCCATCAACCCCCTCCCGTCCCTGCCCGCCGAAGTGGCACAT
>NC_051407.1:40275010-40275187 GCF_015228065.2 Penaeus monodon
CTTTTTCACGTATTATCAGGTAACCCTCCCTGTAATATCCTCACATTTTCCCCTTGGGGATATCTTTATGTTTGTCCTTGAGCTCTCAAGCCAGTCTTATTTATCCGATTTCCCTCAGATGATTAGTTTCTAAATTCTTACAGAGCCGTCTCTCCACTTCCTCTCCTATTCCATTTT
>NC_051407.1:40275259-40276128 GCF_015228065.2 Penaeus monodon
TCTTGCCACATTAAGGATCGCCATCACAGTTACAACAAGGGTTATGACGGCGCAGTTCCATCATCGTAACCTCCACCTCACAGCCCACGCGCTGACGCCACGCTGTTATACATCATTCAACTTTATATCTCTACTTCCTTCCTTTCGATTTTGTTTGTTTTTCTCTGTCATTTTATCACTTCGCTCGTTCCCGCCTTTTTAGCCCTCTCCCATCCCTCCTTTTTCTCTCTCATCCATTCACCTTGTCGTAAATTTCCTCTCATTTCCCCTGCGTTTGCCTCTTTCTCAGTAATCTCTTCTCCTTTCTCATGCCTTTTCTTCTACGCATTCAATACTCCTCGACCCTTATCTCTTGCCCTTCCTCTCTCCCTCTGCTCTCGAAGGGAAGGGCAGCATTAGAGACGAAAACCAACAAAGAAATAACCTCCACAGTAGCATCACGGACCATGAGGTACTAAAGTGTAAACGGCTGCACGAACAGCCTCCTACGAGCAGACGTGAACCAAGACAAAAGTTTCCCTTGTCATGGCGCCATTGTTACCTAGACAGGATGCTCGTCCGTGGTACAAATAAGATACATTTCACTATTCTCGAGAAAGGTGATTCATCACAAGCACTATCTTTAATATCGGCTGCCAACAGCCAACATTATCAGCCCCAGCACCATCACTTCGGCTGTCACCACACTCGGCACCATCATGCCGGGAGTCTCTTCATCTCCTTCCACCATTCCGGTCCTTCGTGAAAGAACTTCCTTTCAAAATAACTTTTTGTTGCTGATACAATCTTTATTTTGACTTCCTCTGCGCGTCGCTCTTCCACAGCCTTAACATTTTCTTATTTTCTCCGAGTTTTCTCCTTAGCTTCGT
>NC_051407.1:40276174-40277989 GCF_015228065.2 Penaeus monodon
TTTAAGGCTCTCTATTTCCTATCCTATCCGACTCTTCCCTCCACAATGTCATATCCCCTTGGTAAAATGTCCCATGAGTTTTCCCCCCGTGCCACTTCCCCTCTCTACTAAGTACTACGTTATCTACACTGCATCGGTCATAACGTTGTCCCTCCATTATCTCGTTTCTTTTCACCATGTTTAGTTCTATTTATCAAGCCTCTCTCCTATTCCTAAATAATTTTCTTTTACAATTACTTCATATACTCAACAAACCTCTATCCTATTCCTTGTCTTCTCTTGCATGTCTGTCTCTCTCCTGTTCTTTGTTCTTGTCAAACCTTTTCCATATTCATTGTTCTTATCTTTTAGAACTCCATATATTCATCAAAACTCCTATTCCTTAAGTTCTGCCCTTTCAGAACCCCTTCAGTTCTGTCCTTTTCACATTCCTCTCGTTCGAGACTCTCTCCTTTGACTTACTCGCTTCCATTTTTCTAATCCAGCGCGCTCTGATCTTACTCCACCAAATCCTTTTACTCTCAAAGATTCCTTTATACTCTGTCTTCCTCAGTACCATCATAACCCTCACTTGTACGGTTTTCTCTGCCTTTGTACGAAGCCTCCCCCACCTATGCTGTCTTCTGTGCTCGTGTAATCTTCATCAGCAGTTCTGCTTCCTCCCCTAATCCACTGTGCAGCTTGTGTTCTTCGTTACTCGTTGTTCTTGCCTCTGGTGTACGGCTTACTGGCTGTGCTCCCCTGCAGAATATGTAACACCAGTTATTCTCTATATCATACGAAGATGTATGCAATATCTTTTACACTTCGAGAGTCTTTCTCTTTCGAGAGTCTTCCTCCCATGGACGGCAGTGTATCCTTCACAATACCCTGAGCACTATGCACAATACATACAACACAGAACAAAACAGTCTCCTGCAGGTCCGATCTGCCCTAATACGCAGAAGATCCCAATCCCGAACGCATCTCCCATAGGACGTGCGGCCTTCCCCCGCCCGACGGAGACACGGCGAAGGGAGATGGGAGGATCAGGAGGACTCGGGGCATTCAGACACACTCTCGGCCAGGCTCTGACGACCGCACTCCTTCCAGCATAAGCTGTCGTATGAACGTCTTCCTTCTCACCACTCCTACTCATCTCTCCCTTTCTTGCTGTGCTCTTATTATTACCATTCTCCTCTTCCATCTCTTCCTCTCTTCTTCCCTCCCTGTGTCCTTATCCCTCCTTCCTGCTCCTCATCCTCCCCCATAAGCTCTTCTCCCTTCTTCGCTCTCCGTTCCCTACCTCTCCCTCTTCCCCCTTCTCCTCCCCCAAATGTCCTTTCCTCCCCTTACCCATACCCTTCTCCTTCCTCCCCTCCCGTGTCCATCCTCTCCCCCTGCCTTCCCCCGCGTCCCCAGCCCCCAGATTAATCACTCATCCGCGAGACAGGGGAGGGAATGTTATCATCACGTTATCCGAATTTGTGTCCGCCTCATGCCTTCGCCGCGACGCATGAAGATCCGATTTATGAGGGCGCGGGTAGACAGGATTTGATCGGTAGCGAATCTGAAGTTTGGAGATAATGAGTGCTGGTGACGAGCTTCTATTTGTGATTATATTTCGAGTAAATAAATAAAATTTAAGGAAATGGTCTGCTTACTATAAAGAGTCTAAAGCAAAGGCGAGAATGTTCGAGTGATTTAGTTACGATTCTAGTGAAGGTCCGTTAAATAATATAATGTAAAAATTGAAATGCCATCCCTTTTAAAAAAGTTCTTTTGGCCCTTATTGGTTGATATTTCCTGGTCTTATGATACCATTTGACATATCAA
>NC_051407.1:40278226-40278639 GCF_015228065.2 Penaeus monodon
CCTGACTCCCCCGTCACATTTCTCTAAGGCAAAGCGGATGGCACGATGCAAGCACAAGACCGCCAATCAAAAGCAACCAAGCACCCCCCCCCCCACCCCTTCCCCGCCGCGAACACAAGATCACAGCTATAATCCAAGAGGGTTGCTGACGAACAGGGCCCCGATATCTAATCTCACGCAAGTTCAAGATTATGTCTCATCGTAACTGTGGAAACTGTTGAATTCCTTGGGCTCTCCATTGCGGCTCCCTTGTCCCTTGTATTTCTACGAAGGAATGGGTGAGGGAATAGAAGCATGTGTTAGCTGTTCAAGAATGGACTGGAAGATGCATCAGGTATACGAGTATATTCGAACTATGTATCACGTCTATATATAAACAGGTTGAAATTTAACATATGTTACCTGCCAAAAGA
>NC_051407.1:40279226-40279408 GCF_015228065.2 Penaeus monodon
AAGTTAATATAAAGTACCTATCCAAAGAAGCACACAAAAGTTAACATGTGTTGCTTGCCAAAGAAAAGCAAGAAGCATCCGAAAATTAACAAGCTGCCAGAAAAAATAACAAAGGCATCCCACAGTTAACACATACTGCTTGCAAAAATCTGTAACTTAATGTATGTTGTCCCTCCCCCCAG
>NC_051407.1:40279522-40279866 GCF_015228065.2 Penaeus monodon
TAAAAAAAATGCATCTAAAATATAACATTTGTTGCCAGCTAAAGAGAGAGAAACGCATCCACGTTTAAGTGACGTTCCAATATTGATACGGGAAAACACGCACTTCATGCAAAACATTTATCAAAAAGTGGAAATTCGTATTCCACTTACGCCATATTTCGCGACAGCTGTAATCACCGCCGTTATGCGCAGGATGGAATCCGACCTTCCCACATTTTGAACTTTCATCTCCCGTGGTTATATGTGAACGTTCAATGTCGTCCAATTTTGAATCTAGCTGGGCATCGATGTAATAAAAAAAAAATACCTCTCTCGTTTTCTTAATCCATGCACGTGTATAAAAT
>NC_051407.1:40280207-40280791 GCF_015228065.2 Penaeus monodon
CAGCGGCCAAGATAACAAGCGCATGCCGGGAATCCTTTGTTTTGCGCATCATGAGCGGCTTACCCTATGCTTCCTTCAGTCCCACTATTTTTCGTCAGACCAAATCTCTTTGTAATTGTGATGAACTCTTAATCCTCACATGCGCTTGCTACCTCCGTATCCACGCAATAATGCCCTCGATTCCTGCCAGCTGCAACACCCCTCAATTTCAATTTCCGGCTCCAGAGAGCAAGGAGACAAGGAGAAATGCAAAGGCCAAGAGGGGGTCGTAGGATGATGCCCTTAGTCCGCGTCCTGCGCCTACCAACAAGCCGAAAGACCGACGACCACCGCGCAGTAGCATTTCGAAAACTCTTCAAATTCTTCATTTACCCGCACGCAGAATTCCCCGGAATACATCGCCCGAGTTAAAACCCGAAAAAAATGAAACTGTATCCCGAGTCGGAATCTACGTACGACAAAAATGTAGGGGGGAATATTCTGTTTTACACGTCTCTGTGATACGATCTTTGGGCCTGTTATCGCTGCTCCAAAAAGGTGGAGGAAAGGGGAATTCCGAGGAACGCATCTATTATTTGGGAATA
>NC_051407.1:40281698-40281963 GCF_015228065.2 Penaeus monodon
TCGAAGCCTATGAATCATGAGTGCACTTTCTTTGACAATTCTTACTTCCAGGTTTCAGTGCCTTGACCTGGCGATACGGGCAATAGATTTGGAGAAATCAGTCCCTGTTCATTGAGTATCCGGGTAGACAAGCTGCTCTCCAAGAGTGAACAACCATAGGCTCTTGGAAAGCTCAATCTCTCTTTGACAGCTCTTGCTTTTAATGCCACGGGCTGTCCATCCACCTTCCTCGCCAGGTGGAATTAATGGGGGGAACCGGTTCAGG
>NC_051407.1:40282439-40283120 GCF_015228065.2 Penaeus monodon
CAGATTTCCCAATTCCGCACAATGTCAAACGCATTGCCCTCCAGCCGCATGCCGGCAGTGAAGCGGCTCAGCCTGTGACGGTCAGGTGTCCATGGGATTCCAAGCTGAATTATGTATGGCCGTGAATGGCGGAAGTGACGCGCCTGCAACAGCGAAGGCGAGTGTGACGTATTTATGAAGGGGCGGCAGTGAACGTGACGTGAACGTGACGATCCGGGGCTCGGCTGTTCGAACGGACGAGTGAAGGGTTGAGCGCGACGTGATAGTGACGGGCCGGTGTGATTGTGAGCGCGGGCGGCGCCGTGTGAGTGGCATGCTCCCCGGGCGGACGAGGGCCGGCCGGCGCGCCATCACGGAGAGGGGCCGAGCTGTCAGTGCCAGTGACGGGCCGCTGTGTGCTACGCGGCCCCCGCCAAATCTAATCGAACGGCTGTTAAAACGAATCAACTTCCTTTTTCGCTTCCTGGCCCGCTCGGATCTGAAATAATATTGCGTTGGAGCGAGGAGCCAGCGGCTGCGATTTCCCTCCGGCGTCTAAATTTTGAGCAAAACCTCCCAACATATATATGGGGGGCGATATACACACATATGTACTGTAACTGCATATGTATGTATGAACAAACAGGAATGTTTCTTTCTATATATTTATCTGCCTCATGATAGTATTTCTGCACCGTAATA
>NC_051407.1:40284365-40284674 GCF_015228065.2 Penaeus monodon
TTGACAGTCCTCAAAACCCATGGCGTTGTTTTTTAACAAACATGAGCGCAGTCCCTTGAAGAATGGTTTTTGTTTATAGATTTACACCCAGATTTTTTTTCATTTTTTCAGTTAATTCGCGCAGTGACATACACTTTGCCCTGACAGTTCTAAGACCTAAGCGTGAGTAAGGAAATAACTGTTAGTGCTAGCATAATTCTGGCCTTCTGACGAGCCTGTTTTGCATGTATCAAAAATCTCGCAGAGAAAATCGCTCATGGTTGACTAAACCATTTGTCTCTCCTTAAAAAACAGCTTGAATCTAATTAC
>NC_051407.1:40284820-40285129 GCF_015228065.2 Penaeus monodon
TACAGACACAACACCACTTACCCGGAAAACCCTTTCAACACCAGCTCACACCCACTGGATTTGGCAGAGAACATTCCTAATTTAAAATATACTTCAATTTCAATGAAATGACAACGTAGTCAGCGCAGACAGTCATTTGCATATGGGGTCGAAAAAGTCATGTTTTTTAAAAAAAAATTTTTAAAAATTCCCCAAAACCAAAAAAGAAAAAAATTTTAAAATTTTTTTTTTAAAAAAATCTTTTCAAACCGACCAAAAAAAAAACCCTTTTTTTTTCTAAAAAAAAAAAAAGTTTTTTTAAAAAAGAGA
>NC_051407.1:40285259-40286459 GCF_015228065.2 Penaeus monodon
TTTTAAGAGAAGGGGGGGGGGGGGGAAAAAAAAAAAAAGGGGGAGAAAAAAAGGAGAAGAGGGTTGAAAGCCCCCAAAAGGGGAAAAGAGAAAAAAAATAATAAAAAAATAAAAAGGAAAAGAGAAAAAAAGATAGATAAAAAAAATTAATAAAAAAAGTAAAAAAAAATTAAATAAAATTATAAATAAAATTTTAAATTTTTGACATCCCATTCCCCTGGGTTTTTTAAAAAAACCTACCCCCACTTTTGGCAAAAAATTTTTTTATTTTGCAAAAAAGGGTTACACCCAAAAATTTATTTCATTGGGGGGAAGGGTCAGTTTATTTTCCCAAAATTTTAAATTTAACCCTTTGCCCCAAAACCTTTTTAATAAAACGTAATAAAAAAGGGGTCAGCTAATCGTTTGTGGGTTTTTTTTAAAAATCTAATTACTTTCAAAACTCCTTTTTTTCCAAAGATTGGGTTTTTTAAAATTACCTAAACCTTTTTTTTCATACTAAAAACAGCAAAAACAAATTTATGATTAAAATTTATAAATAAAAAAAATCATTAAAATATTTTTTATAAAAATAAAAAATAATATTGCAAAAACCCCAAATTAAACAAATTTAACACCCTAAATGGTTTGAAAATTTAATTTTAAAATTTCCTTTTTTATAAAGGAAAACGTGCCCCGCAGAAATTTTTTTCTTTTCGCGGTCACCCCCAAAAACCCGTTTTAAATTAAATTTCACGCCCAAAACTTTTTTAATAAAAGAATAAGGGCCCCCCTTAATTTTGGCGGGGAACCCCAAAAATCTAATATTCAAAATCTTTTGGGTAAAAGTTTTGGTTTTTTTCCCCAAAAATTTTTTTTAACCACACAAAAAAAATTCGTTGTTTTAAATAAATACACGCCAAAAACTTCCCTTTTTCCATAACACAAAAAAAAAATTTTGGAACGGTCAATTGAAACATTAAATCTAAAATCAACAATTGATTTTGATTTTTTTCTCTTTTAACCGCTTCCCCAAAAATTCTCTTCCTCCCCCCCCTTTGTTTTCCTCTTTTGTCCCCTTTTTCGTTTTTTTTCCTTTCCCCTTTTAAAATTCTCAACCTTTCCCCCTTCTCCTTAGGTTTTCCCGCCCCCTTCCTCATTTTCCCTTTTATTCTCCCTCCCTTCCCGGGCCCTTCCTGTCCTTTTCCTCTAAACTCACCT
>NC_051407.1:40287776-40289081 GCF_015228065.2 Penaeus monodon
TGTCATCGCCCCCTTTTCTAAATAAAGGGAGGTCTTTCCCATCTGTATTTCCCTCCCCTTTTCCCTTGCCCTAGCTTTTCCCTGTAATCCCCCAGCCTCTTGGACTTGCGCGCCCCCTTTCGCTGTTACTTTCTTTTTCCTTCATATTCACCTACGATATATATTGCACATTATATCACTCGTCCCGAGGCGAACGACACGTCAAAAAAGCGCAACGCCCTTAAAACTGACTCATTTTAAACTTCGCAACACCATTCATGTGTCCAGTATGTCGCCAAGGTCTGAGTCCCTTGCTGAAATTCTGCGCAAATTTCCCTGAAGCATCCAGGGTATTAAATATTATGGACTAACTAAGATCGAACAGGCTTTGGAGACTCCCTTGGCCCAAACACCGCAATTGCCCCAAACGCCCAAGGCGGGACTGATGCGTTGGGGCCCTACGTCCCGGGATCATGCGTCACCGTCCCCCCTCCCCTTTTTGTCCGCTCCCCCAAAAGTCGTTACGGACCAAAAGGTAAATCCTTGGGGGCCCATGGGTCGTGGCTGCCGAAGGGAACGACAGCACGGAAAGGGGGGGCAAGGGCCCTTGCTTTTTTGCCTAAGGTCTGGGCAAACCCCCCACAATGGAGGAACTAAACGCACGGGGGAGGGAAGGAAGGGAAAGGAAATTAGAAAATAATGGCTGTCTTGCTTTGTTTCAGCGGGAAAGGCAAAAATTGGGTAGGGGTCAAATGAAGATATTTTTTCAAAGTTTTAAAAGTGGGGAAATAAAGGGTAACGTATGAATGAGAAGGAATAACTTTTTGCATTGTAGAAATATTCAGTCTCATTCATACTTCTGTGTCTTATGGTAAAGTTTTTGTCCTTCTAAGAGAGAGTATCTACGCACGTACATATATCATTTAAACAATACATGTATGCCTTTGTATAACATAGTGTCTAGAGGGCTATGGTTTCCCTTCAGAACAAAACAAGGCCCCTCCCTCTCCCCCTCTCGGGTCCCGTATACCCCCCAAGTCGGGGCCCCAAACCCCTCCCTCTTTTGACCGCAACCGCATCTTCCCCCTACCCGGCCTTTTCCCCCAACCTCCCGGCCCGACTCCGGGAAAATTTTTTCGACAAACCCGTCCCCTATTTTTCCTTTTCCCCTTTCCATTTAAAAAAACAAAAATCCCGCGATCCCGGTTTGTGCGGGTGGGTGAGGAAAATGGAAGGGGTGGAGTCTTTCCTAACCTTTTCTGTCTCCCCCCCCTCTCTCTATATTTTAAAAATATATATTTTTCCCTTTTCCCCTTTTCTTCCCCT
>NC_051407.1:40290867-40293683 GCF_015228065.2 Penaeus monodon
CACTCTTAACCCGGGGGTTTTCCCCTTCCCTTCTCTCTTTCTCCCTTCTTTAAAATTTCTTTTTCCTTTCTTTCCTATTTCCCCTCCCCGTTTTTCCCCCTTTTCCCCCTAATCGGTTCCCTTTTCCCCTATTTCTTTCTTCCTTGCTCTCTTCTCCTTCTTTTCTTTTTCTCTTTTTTTCTCTTTTCTCTACCTTTTCTCCGGTCTTTTTTTTCTCTTTTCTCCTCCTTTTTTTTTTCCCTTTTTCCCTTTTTCCCCCCTTTGTTTCCTTCCCTCCTCCCTTTTTTCCCTCCTTTCTTTTTCCCTTTTTTTCCCCCTGCATGCAAGACCTAGGGATTTAACAGATGACTTAAACACACAAATACGAAAACATATTCTTCGTAAATCATATTATGAGCTCTAGAAGAGGTAAAGAAGCTGGCTGCAGCGTCACATGGCGACATCACAGGTAAGCAGATACTCCTCCTCGTGAGGATGCTGCATCACTTATGCTTTCATCCCGACTCTCCCCCTTTCATCTCCTCAATTAACCTCTCTTCCATCCTTCCAAACCCTACGCTCCCCTCCTTTGTTTGTTCATTTTGTATTCCGTTTGAGAATAAGTTACTTACTCGCTTTGTCGTGCTCGGGTGTGGAGAGAGACAGGGCGGGCGGCGAGTCGGAGATCCAGCCCGCGTCGAAGCATCATGGCGAGCTCCTTGGAGACGAAGTTCGAGGGATGCTGCGCCGAAATGAGTTTTACGCTAAAGCTGCGGCGGGGTAATGTGAGGAATAAAAAGGGCCAGGGAGGAGGATGAGCAGCTGTAAAAGGGTTAATGTTTATTAAATGATATTATATGCATAGTGAAAATACACTCTGTAGACGGGTTGCAACGCAAAACATTCCCGGATGTGAGGCAAGTCTCTTTGGCAATCCGATACATGTGGAAGATATGTAGCAGAGATTTTCCTTTTGCAATTCCGGTTATTTCCGAGTAAAGGGCGAAAAGAAATTATGCCACTTTGCCATAATCAGTTTCTTTTTCCAGAAAGTGAGGTGTTGCTGTTCTTGCACTATGCTGCAGAGAAATCTTGCTCGGCTATGCAGTGGTTTTGCAGTTGTATAAAATCTGAGCATGTGGTTATATGACTGAAGCAAATAGTTAAATACAATCTAGCCTTGAAGTTGCAAATACCAGGGTCTTTTAGTTGTAAAAATCTCGAATACTTCGTCCTGCCTTTGTAAATTTGGAGTTGTAACAACAAATAATTAAACATCGAGGCTGCTTTGAAATTACACAAGTAAAGGGCAGAAACATGCCTCCCTTGGGTAAATTCTGCCGAGTTTGCTGTTAATTACGCAAGAGCTAGATGTTTTGGCGAACGCGGTGCGGAAAGCTCGCATGGCCCGGGCGGAGGGCCACTAAAAGGCTTCGCAGCTCGCTCTCTGATGTTTATCTTTGTGGCGAAGAGAGCAGTAAAGGAAGGGAAAAATGATGGGGATGAGGCATAAAAGGTGCAGATAAATGGAAGGGCGTCAACTCCCTGTCACTATAAACACTGCGGGCGGCTTTACTCGTTACCAAACCAAGTCCATTATATGCATTGCCTCCTTCTGCATTAGGAGCTTCTGGTAACTCATAGGCGGTGCGACACATAATAACCTACACAACATCCATACATTTCATTTGCACAGAAGGCAGAATAACCTCAGTTGATTCTTCGTAGTAAGCAAAAGGGATATTCACTATTGTATCACACACTGCCATAAAGACAGGCTTATGTCACCCAGGGCAGCGTGGCGATACTGAGGACACACTGATGACGTGGATCGGAGCCATCAAGTGCAAACTTCTGCAAGGAGAGTGAAAAGAAAACCCCCTTCCCCGAGGTCACACCAGCGAGGACCTCATCTCATTCGATCTCGCAGCACCATGCATGGATCGTAATGAAGATTTTTAGGGCATAAGGAGCCGCAATTAAGAGCAAACTCGTGCATTACCGCGCTGGCAGTATCACCGCCCGGCTGCAGCAGGCGGACGAGGGTGTAGCGTCCGGGATGTGTGTGTGTGGCTCCGAGGCTCGTCCCCGGGGTTTTAACGAGTAGAATAAAAACAAGGAAAAACATTTTATTGTTTACGTGCAATGAAAGGGACGCATTGCAATAGCTAAGAGGATTACATGTCAGGGCCGGTGAGTTGCCAGTTTGTGCTAGTATGCATCGTCGTCGTGATGGTGAGCTGTGGTGACGTGGCAGCGGGGACACATCACCATCCTCCTCTGCATGCGCGGCGTGGAGCATATATGCAAGCCATGATGTCGAGGCAGATCATCCAGATACATAAATTTAAACATACAAGAGGGATGAATATACATGTGCTTTGTTACGTCAACATATGCGTCTAAAAAAAATTCTTCAACGTAAGGATCATTAATATTCAAAACAAAAGACACATACATACATCTATTACCTGAAGAAACAATGTTGGCACTTGGCGGACCGTTAATAGTCTTTGAACCCCTTCCAACACCCTCTGTCTATTAAAAAAACACAAAAACAAGGAAAACGTCAGAATACTATAAATACATATTTACTATTAATACAGAAGGACGCTTGCTGATACCTGTTGACGCCTCTTTGAAATTCATACAATTCAACCTGGGGTATTAGCGCGGCCCTCCCTCATCCGACCTCAAATAATCCCAATCAGCTTTGGCTGAAATTACGTGAGAGCTCGAGCGGGGGACCAGGGGGGGGGGGCGCGGCTCCTGCGTCTCTCCCACGGCCGGTCGCCGGGTCCGGACGCGGCGGCGGCGGACCAATAGTCTGCACTGCA
>NC_051407.1:40294385-40295486 GCF_015228065.2 Penaeus monodon
CTTGAGCATTCCACAACTGCGCCAATATATCACACTTTATTTTCTTGCCTATAAAACGGTTCAGCACACTTCTTATAATCACGACACAACACTTCTAAATACCAAAATACTGTGAGAAAAAAACAAAACTGTAACATAAGTAAAGTTGGTCAACGAAGATTCGAATCGCTCACAAAAGCTAAAATAAAGATAAGCAAGTGCAATAAGAATAGACATCATGCAGCAACACAGCAACGGAATAACAAAGGAAAAAGTCGTGTGAATGTGTCAGAGTACGCTGTGCGCCGCGATCCCTCAGCTCTCCGTCGACCCCGCCTGCCCCAGGGCGCGCGGCCGGGCCCACTCTTCCACACTAACTTTTTAATCTCCTTCCCATTATTCCCCCTGTCGCCTTTGCCTCCTTCCCATCATCTCTCAATGCCACAGTTTGTTGGGCGCGGAGGAGGCCGCGCCAACGTGCAGCTTCTGACATCATCTGACGTGATCAGTCGAGTATCTATGACCTGAGCTTTCCCAAGGGCGTCGGCTTGAAGTCTCGCCAGCGTCGGGGGCGCAAGGGATAAAGGCAAGAGGGAAGGCATTAGAAAAGTCAAGACGATGTTACATCCAGTGTCAGAATTATTTCATCGACGTATCTAAATAGGAAGAGAGTTGTAACCACGACGTTTTATTAAGGATTCTCTTCTATAATTACGGTAAGTAAAAGTATTGCTAATAATTTTTTAGTACGATGACCATGTTAACTTCTATTTTCGATAATTTCATTTCTATTTATTCCAAATAATTAAATTTTGAAGTACAGTAAACAATAAGTTTTATTGCTATTCAATCCGATTACTTGCACTTTTATTGTGAATGTATAAAGCAAATTAAAAAGACTATTATTCGGTTGGTTAGGGAGCTGACCACACCCATATCACATCGATCATGAATTGTTATTCTCTCAAGGAAGAAAACAATGAACATGCATATCATCTAATCTGCTTTAATTATTGTAAGGGTTGGCCGATTTAAATCATGATGGTTTAAATCAGTGATTTAAATCAAAATTTATATCAAATAAAAAAATCATTTATTTAGATCAAAATTTATGAAAAAAAA
>NC_051407.1:40295620-40295855 GCF_015228065.2 Penaeus monodon
ATGCAACATTCCATTAAACATTAAATCAAAGGGTTTTACTTGTAATAAACTGTACTTGTTTCTGAGAAGTAGAATACTACAGCACTTCCTTTTACAATACAGCTCTACAAAAATTTTACTTACCATTAAAAAAAGGAAATCATTACATATTATATAATTATATTAAGTATATATTATTAAATCTATATCCTGAAGTAATGAATTTGTAAAAGAAAATTAACAATTATTATAGCCT
>NC_051407.1:40295960-40296262 GCF_015228065.2 Penaeus monodon
CGTTGAAATTTGTTTAAAATCTTTAAAAAATATATATATTTTTTGTATTCTTATGACAATAAAGTTGGTTCTTTTATGTATTTTGATCATCAATATCATTAAATACACCCATCGTGTGTGCATTCATGATTTTAAACAAAAAACATCAATTTTACTGTGTTTTTTTCTATTTTCAGCCGGTTTCTTTTTTGAATGCACAATACCATAGCCTAAAAAAAACTCATTCAACCCCTGATGAAGACGCCACTGCAGAGTAGTTGTTGTGCTGCTGAAATTACATCGATACCCAACACATCTGAATG
>NC_051407.1:40296717-40296959 GCF_015228065.2 Penaeus monodon
GTTCTATCAATCTAAATGAAGAGTTGGTTGCAAAGACCATCTTAGCGACTTCTTCATTAAGGTTTGCTTTTTTCATAAGAACTTGTCTTTGTAACATGTGTCCAAAGCTGTTGTTTTACGTTTTAAAAAACTCTGGAATGAGTGGCTGTAACACCCAAACTACAAGTCCGGCCATGCATGATGTATAAAGGAACAGGAGTTAGGACAGTAAGATGATGCAATTCTGGCCAATGGCCAGTATT
>NC_051407.1:40296997-40297632 GCF_015228065.2 Penaeus monodon
CCCTGATTATCATATTCCTCGCCTCTACAATATTCAATGGCACAGCACAAACCTATGCAAGAATTTTCAGTAGAAAATGCTATTGTTTTCCATATTGAATGGCAGACACAATTAATTTCACGTCAAGGTTTTAATAATTGTTTAATAAATCTATAACATAACGCTGGTAAAAGGACCGAAAACAGCAAAATATTGTAATATGGGCTTTAATCCTAATTTCTGGGGGGGGGGGATAATATTTATGTAAAAATGGCGAGGTGCTACAGGTGTAGCAAATCGAATGAATTACATGAAGATTATTATATATCAGTCGTTTAAGACATTAAGGATTTTTCTGCCAACGGTGGCTATTGCGATAAAACGCTACCAAATGTGTCGTAATATCTCCAGAGCGAAAAACAAATCCCTCTCTTGCAATACACACTTACCAATGTCCACCTTTTCACACTCATCTGCTTTTCCGAGAAGCTAAACCGAGAAAAGTCAGTGGAAGCTAAAGCTGTCAACGACAAGCAAGTACACACGTGCGGAAATTAGACCGCTTTTGCCTGATGTTGTAAGTAGATTCTCGACTTGGTTTTAACGCATTACTTTTATAACCATGCAATTCAGGGGGGAAGGAAATGGGCCCAGCC
>NC_051407.1:40297669-40298190 GCF_015228065.2 Penaeus monodon
CGAACCAAGTCTGCTTTCCGAGGGGGAAAATATTTAACACTATCAGTTGCTCTTGTTATGTGACGTGTTACCTCGCGCGCAACACAATATTTCTTGCCGCGCCTCATACCCGATGCAAACGCGGCCGAGCCATGCCTTCAAAAATTCGTGGCTGTGCAATTCCCCATGTTCTATGTTGCAACATGCCATACATTACATGTTGCTCTAAAAAGTATAATATCAAACTTCGGATGTACATTTTTTCTGGCTTTCTGGTTACCTAAGAATGTTCAACAAAGTACATTCGCAATGCAACTTGCGAATTCTGCCGAACGAATATTAAATCTCCTTGAGAGACTTGGAAATGCAACTGTAAAATTCTTTTGGAACTGTTTGGTATCGTTGCCAAAGTTGAGGATATTGATACTGGCAGGTTTCGACGCGAATTGTTTGCTCTAAACATTTCTGGTATTCTGTCTGTCTGAGGCTTTTCGTTAATCTGCTATTTAATTCTGACTCTAGTTCGATCAATGCTTTGGTGG
>NC_051407.1:40298270-40298407 GCF_015228065.2 Penaeus monodon
CTCAACATTCATGTGCTACATTACAGTACATCTTGAATCTATCTCAGTGACAAGTTGCTGAATTTGTAAACCACAGGAAGCCAACCGACCACCCCCTCCAATCCATGCAAGCTGATATAGCCTTGCAAGTATGAAAT
>NC_051407.1:40298525-40298898 GCF_015228065.2 Penaeus monodon
TGCAAAATATAAAGATACGACTAGCCATAAACAGAGAAAAGGGTCAAGTTCTCATCGGCACGACCCTCTCCCGCTGGCTGAGTGGAAACTGCTCCCCGGCCGTCGTTAGCGGAATTGATGGTGGATCCGGTGGCGACCTGTGATGACGACGACGGCCATGCAGCGCCGGCGACAGCACCCCGGGAATATTTGAGGGCTCAGCATCCGGAGACAAATCCCCTTCATCTGCGGGGTGTCATATTCACTTATGGACGGGTGGGGATGGAAATGCTTGGTGCGGATGGCCCTTTGGATATTTCTGGAAGGCGGCGATCCGGGCGAAGGGGCGAAGGGGTCGGGTTAATGGTTTCCATAACTGGTGTTTCTGTGTTTC
>NC_051407.1:40299019-40299428 GCF_015228065.2 Penaeus monodon
GACAACTGTTCCGCTCCCGATAATCACACGAGGAGTATCCCCTCAAGTGGACAGCGAAAGACTAAATGACACAGCATTCCGCAGGGCAAAAGCATCACAAAAGGGACCACTCTGCGGCAAATATGAAACAGTATGTCCAGCCATTGCGCGATAGCATCTAATTGAAATGTCAGTCTCGGAGCGGCCGTAATATTCGGGACATTTGTTTGTAGCCGATTGGCCGTCTCTCCGCCTATCCACGTATCCACCTATTCAAACTTTCCAACCCTGGCAGGGGAAAAAAATATATTGAAAAAAAAAAAAAAGTTTTCAAGTTTTCCAAAGCATATCGGGGAGGCTGGAGGAATGAGACAATAATCATGACACGGCTTTTTAGGTCGTGGGGGATTATTATGGTTGTTTGAAGTAG
>NC_051407.1:40299805-40300061 GCF_015228065.2 Penaeus monodon
TCCTCTTTGCAGCAGCGCCATGCCCGAGCAAGGACCGGAGGATCTTGATTCCTATATTATTCATTTGATAAATACGACATCCTCCAAATTATCGTTTATTGTGCATATTTCATCACGCAACGCCAAACTCGCATTAACTATTGAACAAGGAGAATGTCTTTGCGGTGTCGTATCAGGGCCACCAATTCCCGTGCTAGTGATGATACGCCCTTGCTTACGTGTGATTCCGTGTAATATTGATGGTATTATACTCTGC
>NC_051407.1:40300584-40300870 GCF_015228065.2 Penaeus monodon
CACTGAAAGTATATATACACCATCTAAACAGAAATGGGCCTTATGTGAGGTAGTAAAATCACCCACTTGTACATAATACAATTAAAAGTGAAACATACTGTAAGAATTATGGGACCTCGACAAATAAATGCAACAAACGTGTCTAAGTAAAATAAATGACTATGGCATCTACAATGTGTTATTGTGCTAACAGGCCTAAAACACCATTACCTAGACTAGATGCTTCTGAATTGCATTTCTCTTATGAAAAGGAAGCAAGTGTCATATGCATGACATTGTGGGGGCA
>NC_051407.1:40300971-40301399 GCF_015228065.2 Penaeus monodon
GCAACTTCAATAAGTCAACGGTAATTTATTACAAATATACAGTTCGTGAATCAAATTAATACAAATTGCCATTTTTGTGAAATTTTGTTTAGTCTCACCAAGGTATATACTGATACATTTAAGATATAACGCCATCGTTTAAGTTTTCATAAAATCGCAAGACTGTTTCATTTAGTCTTACCTGTAACACCGATAGAAGATTTCATAAGGCAAAACACTATCCTTTCCTCTTTTCCCTTTAACTCTACCGTTTATACGCCATTAAAGATTCAACCATGGAGGGAAACTGACAAAGTTTGGAGGCCTATGAATTTTCCTTCATTTTCTCGGATGAGGTCTTGCTAAACTTTTGTAATGAATATCCGCGGCGCATCGTGTGGTCGTCGCAAAAAACAAAAAGAGGCAAACGGAGGCCGGGAGAAACGCAC
>NC_051407.1:40301443-40302822 GCF_015228065.2 Penaeus monodon
TCCATTACGAAGGCCGAAATGGTGACACGATGCTGAAACATTTATGACAGCTTGAAACGTTTTCACTTGACTAAAAGCCTCACTAGAGAATTCATCCATGAAAATGTTGCGTGAAGACCAGACCTCTAAGCCAGCATGGCAGGGGATCTGTTTGAATGGAATGAAGCATGAAGAGAGACACAGACCTGGATGTATGGGAAGCAGTAACAGCCCGAAAGGAGAGGCGGATGGGAACCTAAATTAAAAGGAGATAGAGATGAAAACGTCCTAGGGATTAAAAAAAGAGGAAAAGAACTCACAAAGGAACCAATGATAAAAAAAGGACATGCATAGCAGGACACGTGTTCAAAAATCGCGTCCATGAAAGAGACTTTTCCAAAATGGTTTCTAACGCTCCGGGCCAAAGGGGCGTATACCATACATTCCGCCGCCACTTTATCGCGGGAGCTTTCCATTACAGCATTTAATATTTGACACCTATTTCTGCGGGTGAACAACCTCTCGGGGATTATTGGATTGATTTTGATTTCGTATTTTCTCGTCGATGTTTTTTGAAACGCCAGACGGATCAAGTGTTTGCAAAAATTGGCAAACGACACTGTCATTATATCTTTCTGAGTTACATGTTTAAATAAACACGGGATAAGAATACGTAAGCTAATAATTCTACCTTCTTTATCAGTCTAATCTCAGTCAGGTAAATCCGATGAAAAAAAAAAGGTATTTCAGGATTATCCACGATATTACCCCATCATCTTGAGTTAAGCTGTGCTTTTACGTCTCGTATTTCACGTGCGCCGACATTTTCATATTCGTCATTTTAATTTCCAGCATATAGAGATCAAAATATGCCTTTAATCTAAAAAAAATATATATAAGAATTTAGAGTAAATCACTTAATCCCAAGATTAATTCATTAAAGGTTTTTAGAGTAAATCACTTAATCCCAAGATTAATTCGTTAAAGTTTTTATTCCGTTTTCAAAATCAATTAAATGTCAAAACTTTAATCAAGGAAGCACTTCCAATACTTCAACACATATTAAGCCAATAACAAAGCAAAAATCAACTGTACACAAGATAATAACATTGCACATAAATCCTTGGCAATTTCGCTGCCCACATCGATCGCGGAGTTGACTCATCCTCTGACATATTTCTCGCATTTTAACATTTCATACACTCACAAATGCCTGTGCTTGACAAAACTCCGCCGCTATAACTTCTGTTTACTCATCAAGTGTCTCAAAGGATCTTTCATTTAAGATCTCACTTGAGAATATAGACGTTCAAAGTTTAAACGCATTTCTACTTGTTATTCGTGAATTTTTACCTCTCTCAAGTTGCCTCGAATTATAACATTTATACAGGTCTGTCTTT
>NC_051407.1:40304991-40305194 GCF_015228065.2 Penaeus monodon
TATCAACGAAAAATACGTTTCCAGCTGTCAGAAAAATAGCTCTTCCCTTTCCTGTTATGCCGTTATACAAGCCCCTGACCCAATGAAAAGCAGAAAGCATCTGGCCTAGTCTGAAAATGAAATTCTCACACCAAAATATGAACACGTGATACTTATAACGGATGAAGGTTTTAATTATGGTGCACTCTGTAAAGAGTAATCGA
>NC_051407.1:40305347-40306421 GCF_015228065.2 Penaeus monodon
GGCTGATGATTTACCTCTGTGTTTTGCAGCTGACCATCTAAAAATAGAGCATCAACTCAGTGATCACTTCTCATGGCAAATCAGCTGATTCCTATCACCCCTCCACCCCAACTAACCATAGTGTATGGTTTAGATAATTGCCCTTCAACTCCTTCTACCTCTGTGTGCATAATACTCGCCCCCCCCCCTCTAGCTGTTGCAGTCGTTGCCCGCGATTTGTTCAGTTGGTTGCCTATAATATGACGCCGATGTACCCTTTATCTCTTCGAGCTAATTACCTCAATCTTCTCCGGCCAATGCTATCCACCTGTTCGAGGGGATTCACTTTCCACCTGCCCTGTATGGGCCAATCCACATGACGCATGCATGGCCGAGCTCACCCACTCATACACAACAAACCTTAGAATAGTCCACCCCACAAAAAATGACAAGCTCACCTTTGATACTGACTGCCCTCGACCGACGCCATTAGCAAAGGTTAATGCAATTGTTGCTCATTGTTGCAACCGAGGAATCTCTTCGGCCAGGCCAGCGTGGCGATTTGAAGCGGAGCGCCAGAGGGCGATAAAGGCCAAAATGCGGCGCGATCCGGCCTCGGGTTACGGCATACCGGACTTATTTGGGCCAAAGCGATGCGCTATACAAACTATAACGTCCGAGATTTCAAAGCTGTGTTTGGATACCCCGTCTCGGTCACGTGACACTTGAGGGGCGAGGGGAAGAAGGGGAAGAAGGGGAGATGAAGAGGAAAGATCAGAGGGGTTGGAAGGGAAGAGACAGGGAACGAAGGGGAGAGCGAGAACAGAAAGAGGAACAAGTTGAACATCGTAAAAGGACAAAGGGGAATGGAATAACAACCAAAGGGTACAGGACTGGGACATGACTGGAAACAGTTGAATAAGAAAGAAGATGAGAATGATGAAAGGCAAGTGAAAAAGAGTGAGTAAATGTTTTCTCAACCATACACAGTACAGGGAAGAGGTATTTATCTCTATGCCTGAACAAGAGGGAAGGAGGGAGAGAGAGAACGAGAGAAAGAAAAAGTGAAAGAGAGACTGAGAAAGAAAGAATGGA
>NC_051407.1:40306674-40306932 GCF_015228065.2 Penaeus monodon
AGGAAAGGAATTTGAGAAGGCAGGAGGGAGAGAGGGAAACGAGAGAGCAAAAAGAACACAGTACCAAGAAACAAATGAATTCAACGGCAATACCCTTGCATCGATGTCCCAGTTGTTATTAATCAAAAACATTCTATTTGAAGTATCTTATACGGATGAAAAAAAAAATCAAACGGATACTCGCATAAAACAAGAGAAGCTTCCAGTAGCCCGGGGCTGGGCACGGCGCTGGGATGTTCAACATGCACCGCGGTCAGA
>NC_051407.1:40307207-40307742 GCF_015228065.2 Penaeus monodon
AGTACAGGGAGCCAGGGGACGGCGGAAAGTTGGAGAGAGAGGACTGCAACGGGGTGAGCCTTCACAATCTTAGACGACCCTCTCCAAGGAGGGATGGAGAGTCCGCGAGAT
The DNA here is from genome assembly GCF_015228065.2 of Penaeus monodon. Taxonomy (NCBI): domain Eukaryota; kingdom Metazoa; phylum Arthropoda; class Malacostraca; order Decapoda; family Penaeidae; genus Penaeus; species Penaeus monodon. The sequence goes on from NC_051407.1 coordinate 40,307,319, forward strand.
CGTATTAGCTTTGTTTTTTAATTCCCTTTCATGTACTTAAAATTTATCCCTCACCCACACCGACGGGCTTCTTAAAGACAACCTGGCACCTCGAATAATAATCGCCGAACTGAAATTATAGATCAAAACATCGTTCAGCCATTAGCCCATCAGCGCGTTCATCACACCGGCCGCCCAGGCATCTCGCGGCGTCGAAACAATAAATCGCTAGCGAAGGAGAGTGAAGTCCCGTGGATGCGAGACCGAGATGAATTATACAGTGGGCCGTGTTGGCAGCGCCGGTGTGCCGATTGAATAATATAAGAACTGTTGAACTCGGAGAACTGAGCCGGGAGTCAACACCAGGTGGTCGATGAACGGCGGCAAGACCATGCGCCTCATTCCTGCAGCTCCTCGCAAGGGACTCGATGAAAGGGTGCAGCTT
>NC_051407.1:40307790-40308576 GCF_015228065.2 Penaeus monodon
CAAAACGCATGTGTGAAGATAGAGTATGTGCAAAAGGTGTAGTGGGCCATGCATGCAAAATGGGAAGGTGCAAAAGCCCTATGTATAGGTGTAACGGACACATGTGCAGGTGGATCGGATGCTGTTAGAGCAGTTGCAATAATATGTACGTGCATGTACGTATTAGTGAGGGAAAGGCTTAGAGACCTGAGTTGCTTAGAACTGGGAGTACTAAGGTGATTCAGAAATGACCTTCTGTATGAGAAAAAAGGTGAAATATAACAATAATTTATCAGTGCTATCGTCACTGTGCTTAATGCAGACCATTTTTTTTTTTTTAAATCTCGAATATGTACATTAAGATGCAGAGTGAGCTCAAATAAACAATCAAACAATAAACTACACTTTCCCTACTCCTGCATAACTCTCAATAGCGACGTCCCATAACCAGAGCGGTTACTTTCTTTTAAAACCTGCCCGCACGATCTAGCGGTGTACACATACAACAGCGGCACACGAGCGCCAGATGACATTTACGTAAATATCTCTTAGGGGTAGAAACATCCTCAAGCAAATATACCTTGAAATTAAAAGTATCATGCTGTGGATGTTTCTTGTGGTTTTCAATAATTTTTACTTTATATAATGTTTCCAAATAGAGAACATTTTTAATATAAAACAAAGGGTTAGTTTCGCCACACACGCAACAAAATATCTCGAAAAAAAATAAGAAGTGTGGAGGATATGACATTAATTACGTAACAATTCAAACGCGAGATAACAAACCGCTACTCTTCTTAATCCTTT
>NC_051407.1:40308613-40308844 GCF_015228065.2 Penaeus monodon
TCCGAGTCATAAGTACGGGCAATCACACGCTCAGATCCCTCTTTGACTGCAAAAAATAAAAGGTAATTAGCTTTATGAACTAATTAGAGAACGTGAGCTGTAATTAGAGGGACAAAAATATATCCCGGTTCAATGCTTAAGACGAGAGTGCGCGCCCGACACACACGACGCACACCTGTTGTCCACCAAATATCGTGATTCCGACTTCAGGGTGACGCAAGAAAAAAGGAA
>NC_051407.1:40309321-40310015 GCF_015228065.2 Penaeus monodon
CCTTCCGACCTGCGCGCAAAAAGAAAACAAGCACTAAAACGGCAAAATATCCAAGGGTGTTTTTCCCATTTTCCTGAAACCAATACGAAGCTTATTCTCGTAAAGAAGCACGAGTGATCAGTACTGAGAGCAGCACACACAAACAAGGCTCAGGTAACATTATCGACTCATGATATATTTACGACGGGCTGTGAGCTGAACCACTTTGTCGCGAGAGAACTTCAATGATTTATGATATAGAAGGTTGGCATTTTGTATCTCTGGTGTCTCTGGTGTTGGACAAAGGGTATAATTATTATACTGCTTTGAACCACATCGCTAATTTATTGGTCCAATCGAAGAACAATGACAGTATCTGCTTTACATGTTTTGATAAGTCACAAAATCAAACGGTTAGTGTTAATTTTATGCTTAATTATGTTACTTAATTAAAAATATAATCAATACAAAACGAAATCATCAAATTTAATGGAAGTAAAGAAAGCGTTGGCCCTCGAAAGAGAAAATTTCTATAGTAACGAAATGAATTCTGACAGGTTGGCCTCAAGCAGAAAAAATAAGATTTTGGGAAAAGGTTTTGTTTTAGTAGTAGTATTCTCTTAGAAAAAGCGTGGAAACCTAAGAATGTTATTCTTTGTCCAAGTAGGATACTCCAGTTTATGTAGAAGCACCATATCTTATATCTCGCACGTAT
>NC_051407.1:40310572-40311289 GCF_015228065.2 Penaeus monodon
TTGCGTGTGCAATAAAGGACTAAATCGTAAATTTCGTCCGTCTATCACAGTCTGTACAGTAAACTTTTCGCTACAGAAACCGAAACAGAAAACAGCCGCTTGGTAAACAGTTCTAGCACTCTTGATCAAAGAGGGAAATAATTAAATGCAACAGTCTTTAAGAATTCACCAAGCATGGGCGGCGTGGTCTCGGCTGACTCAAGCACGCCCGCCCACGCCCGCAGCCCTGTCGTTCCAATGGCCTGATGCTCTCTGTAGGTTCCATTCATTTATTTTTGTTTACTTTTTGAGGAAAGGGGGTGGAGCTAAAGAAGGCAAGTCTGTGGTAAAAAAAAAAACATGTTACCATAAACATTAATATGATATTGTAAACTAATTAAGCACAACAGTATTCAATGCATAATATGATCTTTGCGCGGAGCTTGCCCCTAATTGGGTATCTAGTATCAGGTTTTCAGAATTCTTTTGTGATGCTTGACTTTAATTGCATCAACTTGCATTAAAGCTAATTAGTCTCTCAAAGAAATTGTCACCAAATAAGCTTCGTATTATTTTCATTGTCTTTTCCGCTCTTTTACACGCACGCCGTCCGGTGGCAGAGATAACGAGCAATGCATCGGGAGAGATGCTGCTCGAGCTCTGCTTGATCGGGCCGATAAGGACAGCCAGCGGGCATCACCTGCCTGCGTCTCCGCCATTGTCTTCATCCATCCATGC
>NC_051407.1:40311497-40312507 GCF_015228065.2 Penaeus monodon
CTTAGGCGACCTTGCTTATCACGGCGTTTTGACCCGGAGGGCGAGAGATAACGTCGCCCTTTGTCATCTACCTCTATTGATGACTCTGCTGAATAAAGGTCTCGTTAGGGGCGCATTGTAACCGCTTCCTCGCCGTGGTTTGGATTCCGCACGGTGCCGTCGGCCGCTTCATGACCTGTGTACCCATATCGGGCATGGAATGCGCGATATATCGCCGTGTCATTTTTTGTTGGATTTTCATCTACATTTTTTTTTTATCCTATGATTGAGTTCTCTGTAGGATAAGTATACGAACCCATGTAAAATGGGACCGCTAACCATACCGAACCTCGGTCGGTTTATTCTACGTATTAGTTCCTATTACCCCAAAGGGAAGGACACAAACCAATAGCTAATATCAGGCACGCTCTGGTGGAAGTCATGTGCATAAATTTCCTTAAAAGATCCGAATTTCCTTCATTCAAAGGACGCGAGGACGCGGCTCCACCGAGTTAACTGCCTTCAGAGAACTCTTCATTGCGCAACTTTATCTTCCCGGGATACCCTTCCACTGGCCCAGAACGAAACTCTTCGGGAAAATATATTCAAGAGTCATGCAGTCTGAAAGCTATTTTCGTAGGAATTATTGGGGATAAATTGAGGACCGTTTGAGGAACGGAATCTGGAATTGTCAAATGATTTTGTAATCCAGTGAAATTGGAGAAATTACGTTTTTCTTTTCTTTTTTTCTATCGGAAAAGCAAGATTCATATTATTCCTACGATTTTTAACAACTCACGATCCCTCTCTCTAAACAGCAAATTGATATGAACTCTCCCCCAAATCTGAACTCGGGAAGGAAATCAACACCCGCTTTTATACCCGCAACCAATCTCAACATCCACGAAAATAAAACGAAATTGGGAAAGAAAGAGCAGGCTTACGTGGCTCACCGGGACCATGTTTATTTCAGAAAGGTCATCCAATACCTGGGGCTGTCTCTAAGTAATCATCGCTGGTGCTCTCTTTCG
>NC_051407.1:40312929-40313418 GCF_015228065.2 Penaeus monodon
CATCCCAGCGGCACCAGGCCCTGCCCCGAAGGAAAGGCTGCCTCGCCGACACACAAAGGCCCGACCACACCGAGGAAGGACTCGGGAGCAAATTTCGTGACGCGGAAACTTGTGTCGTCATCAAGGGACACAAGCGCCACCTGGGAGCCTTTATTAAGGAATCCACAACCGAACAACAAGCATTCAACACTCCTAGTTTGCGTCGCGGGGTCTTTATTCGGACCTGAGTGAAGATTCCCCAGACGAGAACGCGCATGGCTGAAATCACTTCTTATCGTGAGCGAGACTGAAAGCTCGGTGTCTAGCGACGGTCTCCTCCACTTTCAAAACTGCTTACGTAACATCGCTAACTTACGGACCTGCCGCAAACTTCAGTTCAGGCGTGGAGGCGGACTCGGCTCCTATTACGGCACATACCTGGAAATGCAAAAAAAAATGTAATGTTAGCAGCACTAATGACACCACACGGGTAATAAGAGAACAAAAGTG
>NC_051407.1:40313623-40313870 GCF_015228065.2 Penaeus monodon
GAAACCAAGCGATATTCAAAACCAAAGTCACCTTCACTATCACTAGTACAATGGCAGCGATGATGGTGATGATGGTAGTGAAGGAAGCGGCGACGCCATCTCATTATTCACCGGGTAATTGAACACCGCAGCTCCAGTTCAGATATCATTTAGGTCAAGCGCGTGTCAGATAAGGAGGGCGACCGGTAAATCCACCTTTAAGTCAACATTAAGGGGTCACACATCACACGGTCACGGGGACCATCGC
>NC_051407.1:40314337-40314664 GCF_015228065.2 Penaeus monodon
CGCTAATAAAGTGGACGTGATATTCAAGAAAACAATAAGCCTAAGGGATCGGACGGAGGAGAGTACAGGGGAATAACAAAAACAACTACAACAAAATGGAAAAAAAAGTGAACTAAAATACAACATATACGAACAGAAAAATACCAACATAACGTCTAAGAAGGACAGCAACGTGCAAAGTGAAGTGGCCACTCACTTGGGTTGCAATTTGCAACGTCGACTTCACGAACAACATAGATCGAGCGACAAATCGTAATTCGAGCGACAACTTCTCATGCAAAAGCCTCATCCATAATGCGGAAATGAGCAGCGCAATCTATATGTGGA
>NC_051407.1:40314844-40315456 GCF_015228065.2 Penaeus monodon
AAGCTTCCTCGCCTCCTTTCGCCTCCTCAAGACAACGAGGATGGCAGGATATGACAACCTCGCGAGAAAGGAGCTTATTGAAGGAAGTTACGTCATCTCTCACACGCCCTTGTCACACGCATCCAACGAAGAGGGGCAAGGAGACAGAGGTGGAGGAAGGGGCTGAGAGAAGAGAGGAGAGGGAGGGGGAGAGACGAGAGGAGAAGGGAGAGAGTAAGGGGCGAAGGGAAAATAAGATCAGGAAAAAAGAGGGGAGAGGAAAGGAGGAAGGAGACAGACGAAGGGAAGTGAAAGAAACAAGAGATGCAGGGCAATGGAGAGGAAAGGGAGAGAGATTGGGGGAGGGGAATAAGAGAAGTGGAGAAAGAGGTGGAGTAAATGGGTAAGCGAAGGTGTTAAGAGACAGAATTGGGAAGAGGAGAGAGGAGGGAAAAGGAAGGCGAGGCGGAGAATAAAAAGAGGCGGAGGGAGAAGGCGGAGGGGGTACGGGAGAAAGAGAGAAGGGGAAGGGAGAAGGAGGAGGGGAAGGCGAGGTGTAATGGTAGCAGCGGACAGAGGAGAAAAATAGGGAGAGAGTAATGTGAGGAAGGGAGAGACTAGGAGGACAGGAAA
>NC_051407.1:40315488-40316884 GCF_015228065.2 Penaeus monodon
ATGCTGGGAGAAATACAGAGAGGAGTTTTGAGGTATTGACTCTCACGTGAATAAATGAAGATGTAAATCCCAGTTTTGTAATGCAGGACTATGTACAAGCAAGTTCACCTGATTCTGGAACGAGAGCGTATTTCACTTCTACTAATGAAAACAATATCTGCACGCCCAGGCAGCCTGATAATATGAAAAATATTTTAATACGTGCAGTATTGCATAACATGTATTATGTAACCTCGAATCAAATGAACCATAACAGCGAGACCATTAAAGTCTAGCTTGTAATAGAGAAAACATATTTTACCGAATGAAACAATGGGACGCCCGATAATAAAGGGGGGAGATTGGCAGCTAATAGGGAACTAAATTCACTCTTCAAACTAATGCAAAGAAAAACGCCAACAAACACGAGAATAAAGGTCTCTGGGCGGGCGGCGCAGCGGGGGCGAGATGGGATGACGACCACACTGCAGTGCCAAACAAAACGCCTGAGTGAGACTGGACAGATCGTAGTTTTGAGTCCGCTTCTCCATTGATAACTTCCAGATTGAAATTTAATGAGTTATGAGTTTGAGATTGGCAGACATTGAACAGCGGCCAAAGTCTATATTGGCTCCCACAACTTTATAGGAGCAGCAGCGACACAGGAGCCGGGCAAATGCCTACACCTAATTCATTCTATTTCAATATTTTGTCGGTTGAATAACTTCCTTGATGGGGAGTGTCTCCGTTTCCATGGAGCGACGTATATTGAAGTTGCTTTCATGTGAAAGAACGTAAAAGGTACTCGATAACACTTAGGGACTGTTTGCAATGATTTTCATTTGATTCCGTCCTCTGGAAATTCTGTCTAAGGTTTTACAGAATTCACCGTAAATATGATGTTTTCTGACTCGAATATGGAAGTAAATAATCTCAAGATTTTCTTTTTCTTTTACTGAAGCAAGAGAAATGTTGATATACCTGGATGCTTGTCTTGCCAGAGGAACTTCAAACAGGGGGAAGCATCCTTGTTGACTAGGAATGATGATCATAAAGAATACTTCAAATAGAAGCTGAAAGGGAACAAAAGTATTCCTATAGCTTTCACGTAAAGCTTTTTCACATAATAACAGGAAGAAGATATTGACGTTTCTTATCACAGATTCTAGAGTAAAAACATATGACGTATCAACAGAGGAAAATAGTTTTAGCAGAGTTCGAAAAGCGTTTCTTGCAGTGAGGTCAACTCGCTGGGTCAACTCGCCGAGTAAATATCGCCACAGTGGGGATCTCATGCAGCACAGAAGCTAAAAATAGAAACTAAATTAACCATTCCGGGAAAAAAGCAAGTAAAGCGACGCAATCCTCTTGGGAAAAGGATATTTTGCACTGTGCCATCACGATCTTTAATGTAGAT
>NC_051407.1:40317539-40318148 GCF_015228065.2 Penaeus monodon
GACGTTTCCATGTAGCAGAAAGATAGGTTGCAACAAAAACAGGTATCCTAAAAGATCATAATAATCTCAAATTTGAAAATGTCTACGACTTTCAAGCTCATCTACATTTCTCATTTCAAATGCTTCATTAAAAGCTATTCGGTGAATACAAATGTCAAGACGTGCAGTTAATATATAATAAACACAGCACAGTTAATACGATATATAGAAATGGCTTGTACTAATAGCATTATAAGGACACCAAGGTCTCACGTTAGCATGTATACCTGTCTTATTGCAATATCACTGTGTAATTCAAACTGTAGTCTAATATTACACTACATGACTTTAAAAGGACAAGAAGATATTATCAAGCGTAAGATGTAATGTTTCAATAATCGAAGGTCCTAAATGTTAATTATCTTTTTCGTAAAAGAAAATGTTTTGTGACATAGAAGTTTTGTGACTTCTAACTCATATCCAGAACTAATATTGAAGTTATTGCACAGCTATACCAAATAGCAATTCATATTTCTCTTTCAGATAATAGTAAACTAAATTTGTTTTGTATGTATGCGTACGCTTTTAACTGATGAAGAAAAAAACATGAAATAAAATTGTAGATTAAAG
>NC_051407.1:40318921-40319153 GCF_015228065.2 Penaeus monodon
TTTTTTCAGTTGGACTCCCTCCTTCTTTCACTCTTAAACGCCACGGTTGAAAACCTGACCCTTTCCCTCACGTAGCCATGCTTCATTGGCGTTAATATTCCGATTTCTGTAGCCAGTTTCGACGCGTCACAGTCAGTTTCTCTCCAGTGAACTACAGCTTCTGAGTAACAGGCGAATTTACTATGGTTCTCCCTTTGGAAGGTGATCGGAAAACGTCTCTTCCAGGACGTAG
>NC_051407.1:40321760-40322099 GCF_015228065.2 Penaeus monodon
GCAAAAGGCCAAATTTGCAACGAATCCTTGGCTGACGCAATATCTTAAGACTGGCATTACCTCCCCTCGGGAAAATCAATAAAAGTTAAGTTTGAGTTTGTGGAATCCGAAACAAGAAGCCTGCGCAATAGATTAAGCGTAATTGTTTATGAACAGAGTAAACAAACCAATACATTAATGCTGCCCCGGGTGGTAATGCCGGCGCTGATAAAAGCCTTGGCGATAGTAAGGAGAAAATTAGAAGCAAATTAGGTGTAGGGAGATAATTATAGAGATGAGGAGGCGGTCCCGGGTGATGGGTAAGGGGGTAAGGAAAGAAGGATGGGTGGGGGGAAACTG
>NC_051407.1:40322203-40322407 GCF_015228065.2 Penaeus monodon
GTAAGGGCAAAACCCTGAGCTCATTAAAGAGGCAGACAACGCTACTTCCTTCGATATCTACGTCATGCTTCCCTACTGCGAAGAAGAAAGCGTAGGAAGCGACACGTCATGCTTACCGTTACGGCAAAAAAAGAACGGAATAAAGAACAAGAATCAAGGATCCAACAGGAATGCAATCGAGAGTTTAAAGCGAACAAATAACAC
>NC_051407.1:40323293-40323669 GCF_015228065.2 Penaeus monodon
CGCCTATGTACGCCCCACCCCCATCCGTTTGTTCCTAATGTACTAGCACCGAAGATGTTTTCAGCCACTTAATAATGTCATTTTTCCTCCGCCATGGCATCTTGTGTGTTCGTCACTGATGAATATACATGCAATCAACTCTGTCAATAGTGGTCGTCAAAAGCCTTCACGCAGCTCTGCGAGATGACAAACATTGACGGAATGTTAAGTAAACAATTTCGTAATGCCAGAGAGGCGGGACACTCACTTGCTTGAGATTAAACGGGGGTGGCTGGCGGGCCTCAGCGCCGGCGTCCACCCACAGCATCTCGCCAGCGTCCACGACCCACAGCAAATCCCTCTCATCTCCTGGAGCCACAGCCACGGCTTGATGCAA
>NC_051407.1:40323788-40323932 GCF_015228065.2 Penaeus monodon
CCAAATCTGCCTACTCCCTCCCACAGGCTCTGAGATTGCAGCGACGAGCGTCTAAATGTTTGCGTAATATTCGTTACCGATCAAATCCAGGAAACAAACAGGGAAGCGAAGGCCAAGGAGGAGGTTCGAGCGAGAACGGACGAT
>NC_051407.1:40324031-40324778 GCF_015228065.2 Penaeus monodon
TTCATCCTTAGCTTTCAGGTTAACCTCTCGCGAGATGAAAGACGCCCTGTTTTGTGTGAGAAATGTAAACAAAGGATATGTACTGTACTTGTCTCACGTGGAATAACGCGCCCAGCCTCTGCCGGATGCACTCACTTGTGCGGAGGCAGACAAACACCAAGGCTTGCGAATCCACTTCCACTCATTTAAAATTATAAAATGCAGATTATTTGCTTCCAAGTACTAGAAATTATAGTAGCACAAATCCAGACAAATACAGAGATGTGAGAAACGAATCATTTTATACATGATTTTGTAGTGTTAATTGTTTCCCTCGCACCTCCAAAAAGTTAAAAAATATATATAAATGTAACAACAAACTGTAATTATGTTTTATCATACAACTACTGCATCTCTCTTCCTGCACGTAAATCCCTGTGCACGTAATCATATATATATTCCAGAATTTTTCTTCGTACAGTTCTTAGTTGAGTTAATTCGGGGTACGAGAAAAATATCACTTCACATACGAAGGTAAGGATGAATCTAGAAAACATTGCAAGATCTTTTTCATCTGCGACGGAAATGTTTCATCAAAGAAATTGCTGCAGTTTAGAAGTGTCCAGACTTTTTAACGTGCTCAGAAAATGGCGAAAATGTCTTGAAAGAGAAAATATAATTCCCTTTCTAGTCAGTGCAGGAAACATTTACGGTATATGCGTATATGTGCTTCTGAGTTGCAAGTAAATATGCAGTTATTTTATACGT
>NC_051407.1:40324992-40326371 GCF_015228065.2 Penaeus monodon
GCTAGGAATTTAGACCGCACTAGTTTGATGTAAGTAATTATACAAATACCTTAGAATAGATAGTAGCGAATTTAATGGTTTTGTCAAATTGCAATCGATCATTGCATCTGGATAGCCTTGCTACTGGTCATATTTGGAAAAAAAAAAAGAAAACAGACGAAACAGACGTAAATTTTACCAGAATTCCCCGTCTGCTGTCGTAAAACATAAAAGTAGAATTAACACCGATAGTCCAATGCTTGACGCACTGATGTCCCCCATATGAGTGTTCTATTACGAACAAATGTGGCATATTATTTTCCATTACGTACGACATTTGCACTGAATCATACTTTAGTGGTGATTGCAGGGTTGTAACTACATTCGCGCGCTGTTTAAAAAAATATTGCCGTTTCCGTGTATTGCGGTGGAGGGGATTCCCCTAATGATTTTTTGAAAAAGTGTATAAATGAAAGTCATTTGATACCGCGGATTGTAATTCATTTCCCCTTTGTTATAAGAGTCAACATAATAATAAGATTACCTTGTAGTACACTGGAGGGTTTCTACAACGATAATTACTCGAGAATCCACATCGGTTGCTACACACCATGACACCCCTACCGCCTCCCTTTTCATCCCGTGCATTTGTTCTCCTCCCAACGAAATCAAAACTTGTTATCGTAAAAAAACATTTAAAAAAATCTGTATCGACCTAAAGAGCTTCTCCAACAACATCTAATCGAAAATCCATCAATAACTAAACCACCTATTACATCTTCCTCCAACTTCCCTCCTTCCCAGCCTCCCCTCCCCACTTCCCCTTCCCACCCGCCGTTCCTCCCTTTCCCGCGTTCCTCGCCCTTTCCCTCCCGCCGTTCCTCCCTTTCCCGCGTTCCTCGCCCTTTCCCTTCCTCCCTTTCTCGCATTCCTCGCCCTTTCCCTCCCTTTCTCGCATTCCTCACCCTTTCCCTCCCTTTCTCGCATTCCTCGCCCTTTCCCTCCCTTTCTCGCATCCTCCCCTTTCCCTCCCTTTCTCGCATTCCTCGCCTTTCCCCCCCGCGTTCCTCGCCGCTTTCCTCCGTCTCGATCCCACGGGCGACCTCCCGTTCCACGCGATTCCATCGCCCTTATGGGCACTGCTATCACGGCGAGGCCTCGCCCTTTCCGTCCTTTCCGAATTTCGGCCTTTCCTTTCCCTTTCTGTCACTTATCTCTTATCTGATTCCTGCTGCTTGTCCGCGTCGCTAAATCACGGTCATCGATTTCCTCCTTTTCGCAATCTTTTCATACTATTGGTTCCTGTTTCCACTATCGTCATATTCACAGTATACACTCAGCAGTTCCTGCACTTCGACAAATGCTTTTGCATAAATCATTTTGGTACCTAATCTCTATTT
>NC_051407.1:40328224-40328595 GCF_015228065.2 Penaeus monodon
CACACAGCAAATGTACAATTCTTTGAGACCCTAATCAAATCATTGCGAGGCCTACATCAAGCGCATCGCGTCCAGGGTACAGGGCGGGCGGGAGTGAAGCGATGGAGGATTAGGGTGTGAAAGGCAAGGAGAAGGAGGCGGCCAGGAGTGGGTGGTCGGGCGGGAGACGCGAGAAGGGCGGCTTCGACACGACACACGCGATCAATGTCGGAGGTGACTCGCACGGGGAAATGATTGCGCCATAATGTTTTGATAGCGACAAACCAGCCACATGTTCAATGCTCCCGCACTTTACTAGATCCCATAAACTTTTGTAGATGAGGTTTACTGCCGGCGGTTTGTCAAAGGGTTGGGGCAGAGACGGGCCGAGT
>NC_051407.1:40328814-40329297 GCF_015228065.2 Penaeus monodon
TATATAGAATGGCTGTCTCCTCCACTACTTACTGCGGGGATGATAAAGATTTGTCGAGTGGAAATTTTGCAACTACAGCATTGTTGTAAAGCAAGCTAGATAGAAATCAAGAATCGTAAATCTTATGCCAAGGACGCAAGGCGACGGATATTCTCATACACAAGTCTATATCCTGTAAAGGAAAACTGCATAATGGCAATCTAAACAAATGAATCCACCCATAAACATTATGTATTCGAGGACATGCAACTAACACAGCCCCTGGACGTAGTTCTTTTGGCTTTGTAATCAACAATGATAAATATCCGAATGACGCAATAGCTCACTCGGCCACATAAACATGATATATGCTCAAACCACGACCATATAATAAACCCCGCGAAAAAAAAATGGCTCCCTATTATTGAATAAAGAATATGCTTTGAGTAAAAACCATCCTCGACAATGCCACTCTAGCAGTATCTTGACAATGCTACTCAGTAT
>NC_051407.1:40329326-40329470 GCF_015228065.2 Penaeus monodon
GTTTCCACTTCCAAAAATTCTGTCATAAATTCCTCAAATGATATCCTAATCATTGTCAAATAAAAGCCAAGAAAAAAAAAACAATACTACGTCCAAACTGCAATTAAACATGCATAAATACTGAATAGTTAAATAGCTGAATTC
>NC_051407.1:40330317-40330989 GCF_015228065.2 Penaeus monodon
AAAAAATACCAAAGGGTTCTGCAACAAAAATCATAGATTGACAGTTACGATGACCCGTCGTATGAACACCCTTTGAAAAATAAAAATAAAAATGGCACAAAAACAGCAAAAACAGAAAAGGGCAGTGGCCACAACCCCTTGCCATATAAACACCAGAATAGCGGCCACGAGCCAGAGCTACATAAACACCGAATGATGGCCCGCACTTCCATGGCGCATAAAGTTCGCAGCAGAGACACTCGCGTGGGCACCCAACGAGAGGGAGAGAGAGCGCGCCGAGTGGCAACCGAGGTTAACTTTTAAACCGTGATACGTAAGTGCAGGCCAAAAGTTCGGGGCCATTAAGCCAGAGAGGCAATAGAAGTTGGGGACAGTTTTCTAGATAGTTTTTCAAATTTGACATTTTATGCCCTTTCCTGGCAGGCGACTACAGCAAGCAGCAACAAACGACAAGCACGCCAAGCGAACCCTTATGGCAGGAGGCCGTAAGTCTGTTTCTAGCACTGTCGCTGAGATCGTTTGGGTGAGGGTGTCTGTGACAATAGTTCTATCGTCCGCCTCGCCTCTTTGATCCGCTGTGGGACTGACCAGCCCTGATCAAAGGGGCTTCAGTCACGGCCGGCACACGCGCGCCGCTCCCAACTTTGGCCTGACATATTTGTCTCTAAGCGC
>NC_051407.1:40333030-40333119 GCF_015228065.2 Penaeus monodon
ATAGGGATGGATGGTTGGATCCACCGATTTATAGACATCTATAACAAGGAAGAGGAAAAAAGAAGACAAAGAATACAGAGATCCGGATG
>NC_051407.1:40333279-40334338 GCF_015228065.2 Penaeus monodon
GGGGGGGGCGCAGGAGGATTAGAGTTGAAGAGTGGCTGCTGAAAATAAATGGTTGTCATGGCAACGGAATGCTTGGTATCAAAACAGAAAAATATGTAAATAGCAACATCAAAGAGGAAATCATTGCAACTGTAGGTAAGGTCAATCTACTTTTCCGCCCATCCCATTGAGAAACGGAAACTTTTCTCTCATGACCCACCATCCATTGCGTGCGTGTCTACGTGTGCTCATAGGAGTCCAATATTGAAATGATCCGAATTCTTCATCCTGTCGAAAACCTGCTGTCTAACACTTAAGAGAGAGGCATCAAAATAACTATTGTTTGGCACAATGCTACTCAATTTGAATATTTATTAGCGGCATGTGAACAGCCCTGGACGAAGCTCTTGACGGTTTGGCACAAGTCTGCATAAAAATGAATGGCCAATAAGACGCCTTTGTCTCTTGGATGACTCCAGTCACAGCCACCTGGTGTCAAGGAGCGACTCGGCCGGGGATACGCAATGTATTGCTTTTATACATGGTGTATAGCTGTATAAACATTACACATGGAGAAGAAAGGAAACTCAAATAATATGAATAATTATTTAATCGCGTGTCTGTTAGTGTGTCTGCTTGTTTACCAGTCACTAATCAGCATGAATTCATTATCACAATTATAATATGGACCCTAAATTCTGATGCGAAAAAAAAAAAAAAATCGTTATGCTTAATAAAAAAAACTTACATAAAATACCCACCCTTAAAGAGCTACATATCCTGTAATACTAGCAATCTCACATGGCAAAATCACAACAGCTGTATACAGCAACACTCCAATATATTCACACAAATCTCGTTAGTTTCCGCATAAATATCCACACTCGAGTCCGCACTCAATCATCCGAACAAGTGAAACGAATCGAACAGACATCCGATTACACGATAAACACCCCCTTTTCCTTCGACCAACAGAGCTCCATAAAAAACGTGGATTTGTTTGTGTGCGTGCGGGAACGTTTGTTTGTGCAGCGCGCTTTGTTTTCTGTATATTTGTCTTTCGCTCGGCTATGAATATAG
>NC_051407.1:40334638-40335083 GCF_015228065.2 Penaeus monodon
AGCTGAAAATGAACACATAAGTACTTAAAATATATTTCACATATTAATACAGAATCGATGGTCATTTGGATTTGAACTGCATTTCTTCGAAATGACAATTCTATCGTTTAATTAAGCTACTCGAACTGAACTGAATTCGACTAGAGATTAGCCGTGTGTCACATCGCACAGTTACACTTCTCCCATTCCATTAATTTACGTACAAAATGCGTGAATGATGAACGACCTATGCTGGGCAGCTCCGTGTTACAATAATGAAATGTGAAGATATTTTCCCGTAGAGCTACGATAGCATGGACGACTTGATACATAACAACAGGCCATTCATTCTCAATAGAGATATGATACATAACAGCAGGCCATTACATTCTCAATAGAGACAGAAAATTAACTCTTGTTGCGAATGGCAATCTATCAAACAGACTTATTGAGTAACTGACTGACT
>NC_051407.1:40336316-40336777 GCF_015228065.2 Penaeus monodon
CATAATTTTTAAAATTTAAAACCCCCCGCTAATTCCTTTTCGGGGAAAGGGTTTCCTTTCTTCCTGAAAAAAATTTTCCCCTGATCAGAGCATCAACTCCTCCGCTTCCAAAGAACCTCATTATCGCAATATTATCATCGAAGGAAATGGCTTCCTTTGAGTACTCAAGCGATCTCATCTGGTCTCCGTGCTCTATGCTGCTTCGTGCCGCCCATTGGCCTACCCGTTAAAAACACGGAGGAATTAACATAAAGCATTCGACAACAAAAGATATACGCATATTGTAAGTATATACACTGCTCAAATAAATCCTTGAATAAAACAAAAGCAATATTACTACTGTAAGTACACTCATGTCTATATTTGTCAACATACACGATAAAAAGTCTCAAAGAAAAGTAACACTGATGGAAAAAAATTGACGTTTGTAAAGATATCACTCTGATCTTCATTGTCGCATT
>NC_051407.1:40336959-40337187 GCF_015228065.2 Penaeus monodon
TACAGAAGGAGAAAGTTTCTCTCTCTGTCTTTTACTGTCCCAGAAAGTCTGCCTTGCTCCAAGACGAGAGCTCCCGATACGCGTGGCTGAATCGCCGATTAGCCAGCGCAGTTGACAAATCTGAGCGGAGGGCTCGACAAATGCGAAGCGGGGAGAAGAAAACGAAAAAGATATTGGGGCAATGATTCGTAAAGGGTGAACTGACCGAGGGGAAAATGACTAATTCAC
>NC_051407.1:40337261-40337445 GCF_015228065.2 Penaeus monodon
AGGTGGTGAGCTGGTGAAGACAAGTAATTGCGGCAATGAGTTGTGTTCGTGGTGGGGGAGGAGAGGCCAGGAGGACACAGAATCCTAAACTCAGAAGGAAGTGCTTAAGGTGAAGTCTACACTGGGAGACGAGCAGCAGCCTTGGGAGCATCTGACTGAGAGAGGACCATCGGCAGTCCAGGGG
>NC_051407.1:40338188-40338321 GCF_015228065.2 Penaeus monodon
CTAATATAACGAGCTCTGCTCCAAAAAAGGCCCACCACTATAAGGGAAAAAGCCAAATGGTGGTAGAGAAAAGGCCTATCGCGATTTTAATCAGCGACTTAAAAAGGTTGAAAGGGGGGCGGAAAAGGGGCTT
>NC_051407.1:40338635-40338775 GCF_015228065.2 Penaeus monodon
CATAAAAAAAAAAACCCCAAAAGACAAAAAACGGGAAAAAAAGGCCAACGGGGGAAAAAGGGGGGAAAGTATGGTTTTAACAGCAGGGATGAGGGGAAAAGGGGCCCAGGCAAGGAAAGGGGGGCAGAGGGGGGGGAATT
>NC_051407.1:40338842-40338961 GCF_015228065.2 Penaeus monodon
GGGGGGGGGAGAATTGGGGCCCGAAAACAAAGAGATGAGGAACGCCCGATGGATGGGGGGGTGGTTTATTCAAAACCCTTGAAAAAAGGGAATTTAAAAAAAAAATTTTTTAAAATTTT
>NC_051407.1:40339009-40339498 GCF_015228065.2 Penaeus monodon
GGGGGGGGAAAAGGGGAAAAAAGAGGAAAAAAACAGGGGAAGGGGAAAACAGAAGAGGGGGAGAGAAAGGAGGGAAGGGAGAAAGAAAAAAAGGGGGAAAGAAAAAGGGGAAAAAAGAAAAAAAAGGAAAAGGGGAGAGAAAAAGGGGGGAGGAAAGGGGGAAAAAAGGAAGGAAAAAAAGGGAAAGAGAGGGAGGGGGGGAAGAGGGGGGGGGAAAGGAAAAAGGATGGATTTTTTTGGGGGGGGAGGCAAATGTGAAAGGACGAACATAATCACACTTGTAAGCTGCAAGATTTATCTAATTCAAAAACAAAAACCGGAAGGGGAAACGAACAGAAGAAAATTAAATATTAGGGAGCAGCCTAAGAAGACAACGAGGGGAAGAAAGCGATATAAAAAGGGAGAGGGGATATGTGAAACAGAGAAATAAAGGAAAAGAACCAAGAAATGATAAAAGGGAAGCGAGGGTAAGGGAAAGGGTTATAAAAG
>NC_051407.1:40340037-40340286 GCF_015228065.2 Penaeus monodon
GAAAAAAAGGGAATAAAAAAGGAAGGGAAAAAAAGGAGAAAAGGGGCAAGGGGAAAGAGGGAAAGGGAAAGAAAGGGGAGGGCCAAAAAAAAAGGGGGGAAAAAGGAAGGGGGAAGAAGATTTTGGGGGGAAAAAAGAAAAAGAAGGGAAAAGGGGGGAAAAAAGGGAAAAGGGAAAAGAAAAGAAAAAAAAAGAAAAGGGGGAAGGAAAGAACCAAAATGGAGGAAAAAAAGGGGGCTGGGAAAAGGG
>NC_051407.1:40340546-40340694 GCF_015228065.2 Penaeus monodon
GGGGAAAGGAAGGAAGGGAAAGGAAGGGGAAAGGGGAAGGGGGGGAAGGCGAAAAAAATGGAGAGGGGGGGGGGGGGGCCCCGGAGGGGAAAAGGGTCGGAAGGGGGGGAAAAAAAAGATAAAAGGGATCGCGGGGAAAATGGGGGCC
>NC_051407.1:40340762-40340962 GCF_015228065.2 Penaeus monodon
TTTTTTTTCAATTCCCCCAAAAAACCCCACAAAACAAACCCCAAAAACCCCAAACAAAAAATAAACCGACCCAAAAAAAAAAAAAAATAAAAACCCAAACCCAAAAAAAAAAGGGCCCCCCCCCCGGCCCCCGTCCGGCTGGGAAGGGCCAGGGCCGGGGGGAGGGGCCCCGCCGGGGGGGGGTTTCCCCGGGGGGGCCC
>NC_051407.1:40340994-40341216 GCF_015228065.2 Penaeus monodon
AAGGGAAAAACAAAGAATTTTTTTCAAGTTTTCACACGGACAAAGGACAAAAATGTATGTAAAGGAAATCATAAACGCAGTTCATACACCGAGTAAAAATTAAAGAGAGTGTTTACGTGCCTAATGCATTTCTATTAAATCATCCAAAAACTGTTCTCAGTGCTAGACACAACCCAAACGCTAATCCCGGTCTTAACGAAATAAGTAAACAACGAACACCAA
>NC_051407.1:40341269-40341446 GCF_015228065.2 Penaeus monodon
TTGCGACAAAACACGCCGGCAACCCACTCAACTCCGACCCAATCAGTGATACAGTGAATGACTCGGCCACTACAGATAACCGACAGCAGTTGTGGTGAATTTGGCTGCATGATGGACGAGCGGGCGGCCTCGGCGGCGGGCATCAGATGGGGCCAACAGCTCGGTAAGGACGCAGGG
>NC_051407.1:40341692-40342230 GCF_015228065.2 Penaeus monodon
ACAAAGAAAAATTACAAACGCATACTATATGCAGCATGCTAACACACACACACCAAACAACCATTCACAAAAACAAGACCGAAAGCACACAATCAAACCCCACGGACAGGGGGCTTCGTCCGGCTCGCCGCGAAGGCCAGGCAGCGCGTCGGGGAGTCAGGGCCTTCGCGCCGGAGAAGAGATCCTTGATCCTCCGGCTGGCGACCAATACACGGACCCAATTGAATATGAGAGACGATCTTTGATACGTCCATTGCTCCGCGCGACGGGAGACTCGGGGAAATACGGAGACATTTTCACAACGATTTCTCATGCGCGCCCAACGGAGTCTCTCTTGATGAAAGGGGATCAGGGGAAGAATTTGCCGGCGTTTTCAAGGAATAAGGTCTGTCGCGGGCGAGCGAAAGGGCAATATGAGAGGATGTGTATTGGATTTAGACGAGGGCCGAAGGGAAAGAAAACGACGTAAGGAAACGAAAAGAACACATGGACGAAAAGAGAAAAGTATACAAACAAATACACTTGGACTTGCACATTT
>NC_051407.1:40342320-40342501 GCF_015228065.2 Penaeus monodon
GCCGCACGTACACGCGCTTCTTGTAAAGCGGATAAAGTGGCAACAGTTTTAAATATCAAATATATTTTCACTGGCTTAATACGTGTACTAAGTTTTAAAAGTTATGACGCAAAAAGCAATAACAATGTCGCTTAATGAAATGAGTAAATGTCTGTCAGACATATTACTGTACTTCCTCCGT
>NC_051407.1:40343520-40343815 GCF_015228065.2 Penaeus monodon
CGCATCAACATCATTACAGTAATCTAATAGCACGGCAACGATATCAAAGAATCCTTTCTTTATCAATTAAATCCAGAGAGAGAGACTATAATGAGGAAAAAAGTCAGGACTTATTCTCTTTATCTTACCGAGAGACAAATTAAAAGAAAACATTTAACGCTGATGAAACTACAACAGAATTAATACTCAGATTACAAGCCTCAGACAGCGGATGTTCCCTTTAGAAAAGAAAAGAAAAGAAAATATGGAGAGCAGAGATGTGTACCACGTTAAATAAAGAGAAAGACAATTAACA
>NC_051407.1:40344409-40345612 GCF_015228065.2 Penaeus monodon
ACTGCATTATGAAAGAAGAAAATAACAATATCTGAAAACACAAAGTATAGTAATAATCTAAACTACAATAAAACCGTAATAAAAAACTAAAAACTAAAACAAAAGGGGGAGAAACAAGAAATACACAAAAAAAGATAACACGACAAAAAGAAATATCCTGGAGCTCCGCGGCCGACCAGTAAAACCCCCGTATTATTGTGTAGGTAAAAAGGAGCGGCCAAACCCCCGGTGCCATTTCCTGTGTCCGCTCCCCAGATGGCTTCCCTTGGCCCTCCCACCGCCAGGGACCTCAGCCCTTGTCTTTAGAGCACTTTATGGGCGCTATCATTCGTGGGCGCCGCGCTCAGTCTCTCCTGCTGTTATTTCAATCCGATCGGCGATGCCTTTCCTCGGCCGGCGTGAGGGGGTGGCGTGAATCTGTCGCCTGGAAGGACCCTAATATATTCTGGGGAAGGTTTTCTACTATGATGATGTGCGAAATTCCAAATACATATATCTGTTATATAAATCTGGCCCCGTTTTAGTTGATATTTTGTCTAACTCAAGACGCATACGTATTACTCATTAACACTATAAGAATAAACTTGCAAAATTTCTAAAACGAAAGCATGCCATAAATTAATCAAATCTGTAACCCCAAGAAAAATAAATAGACAGATAGATAAACAGGACATGAACCATACAATACGCAGGTATGCTTTTGCGCGTGCCACAGCCTCTAACCTTAAACAAACCCTCTCGACTGTAAACTAAATAAAATGAAACAAAGTTCTCTTAAAAAAAGAGGGAAAAAATCTGAAAAACCCAAAACAAAAAGGTGTCATTGAGCTCCTCCATGTTACGACGTTTGTCTGTTAGACGAACCGATATAGACTGAAAACATTTACCCTTTTTGCTTGGCTTTTTACACTGAAACGTGTAATGTAAAGATGCTTTTTTTTTAATATAGATAACACAAAATGGAATTGTATGAATCTGAATATTAATCTTACAAACTCTCGACTGGTGGAATACGTAATCAAATGTCAATAAAGTTTTATTTTTGTCCATAATAGTGTTTGCTTAATTCTGTCGACCAATAACATCCAGGCATTATACCCCATTAATAATTTTCCCTCTACGATAAAGGTCCGCCATAAAACCTCGTCGATTGTAGCATTTCCTTGATGACAAAATCCCCTCGAGCCATTTAACGTTCTGCAA
>NC_051407.1:40345634-40345745 GCF_015228065.2 Penaeus monodon
CACTCCCCACGTCTTAGTTTGTAGACACAGGCGATCACTTGTATCGCTGGAATGTTGACTGTGCCTCTGGATCATTCATTCTTTCATCACATATCCTTGTGCGCTTTCTCC
>NC_051407.1:40346159-40346272 GCF_015228065.2 Penaeus monodon
CTTCCGGCCACAATGCGTCAGATTCCCCTCGACCGACGCTTCTTTCCTCTCAGCGTTGCCAAGCCGGTTATGACACCAGACCCTGATATATGGTCCGAGTGCCTAACCTACTC
>NC_051407.1:40347689-40347844 GCF_015228065.2 Penaeus monodon
GACAAAAGCAGTGCGAACATATCAGAGGCTGGCTGGCCCCCGCGCCCTGTGTCCATTACTACGCTCTAATGGACCGAAAACTCTAGCATCTCGTGCCCTTAAGAGAATTGTTTGTTTGGATGGTGGCGAAGTGTGGGGGGTAAATGCCTGTCAGC
>NC_051407.1:40348209-40348345 GCF_015228065.2 Penaeus monodon
GGACAGGAAACATATTGAGGCGCGCCAAGAGTGTTTGAGGAGATCAATATGTCTGCCACGAGCTTGATTAATTACGAGATGGTGAGCATGATCGCCACTGACGGCAGATGCAGACGCGGCGTCGCGACCAAGGTTA
>NC_051407.1:40348786-40349410 GCF_015228065.2 Penaeus monodon
GGCGGTCGAGTGCTCCTCTTCCCGGGTGCGGACTGAGTCGGTTTTTGCGTCCATGATGGATGGTCGGCCTGTTAATCATGGCCATTTCACAATGTGGAGATCCATTTGTAGAAGTTAACTACGAAATAAGGAGCTCGCGGCTGCCTTGTAGCAACCGATAACGCGAGATATTATCATCAAACACCGATCAACACGGAGTCTAGCAGAATCGGAGAAAACAACACAGAATGTATTATCAATTTTCTTTACAATGAGTTTATCAGTCTAGAAGTCCATCTATATTTAGATTTAAAAAAAAATCACTCATGCCACCATCATCTATGCACAAGGAAAATAAAAGAGGAGAAAAAAATACTAAAAGGAAAAGGCCACTTTGCAGGACGGCGCTCTCTGCTGACGCTGGACACGAGGAGCTGGACAAACAAAAATTAAAGCAGAGGAAAAAATCCTTTATGCCGGCGTTCGCCCTCGCGAGCCCGTGATTAATGGCCGCCTCCTATGGATGACTGTTATTATATTTGCAACGCATATGGGTTATTTGCACTCATAACATACTGTAAATACACAGAATGTAATACACAATATGTAATATACAGCATGTAAAGGTACTGGCAGTACGTATGT
>NC_051407.1:40349755-40350208 GCF_015228065.2 Penaeus monodon
AAAATAAATGAATTCACCATTATATTACCCAGACTTACATGACTTTCACGATAATACAAAGCAGATTACACAAATTATAGTCAAGCACATAGAGTATCTGAACAATAATGCTTTATGCAATGTAAACAAGCAGATGTATAAGTAACATAGAATAAATAGTAGAATCAATTACACATTCAAACATTTATAAAAATCAATTCTCGTACAAAGGCAAATTACTAAACCGTGCTTGTTGTTGCAAAAATGCATCGCGAAGCTTACATTGCAGAATATCAACAGCAACCCAGAACATTAATCGCCTCATTACATGGTATTTAATTTACATGTATATCTACTGCAATTGGTACATCTGTTAAATTCACCTATTTATATATTTGTACATAAAATGGCTTACTTATTTATTCATTACATGTATATATTTCTCGATCAGCTGACACAAACTGCGACATTGGT
>NC_051407.1:40350765-40351292 GCF_015228065.2 Penaeus monodon
CGGAAATAACAGAAACGAAAACAACATACATCCGCGCATCGATCTCTCGGAGGACAGAAGGGAGAGATAGGAGGAGGTCGAGGAAAGAAAGTTCCCATTTAAGAAATTCGCGTTGATTGTAATGAATCTCGGGACCACTGAAGGAGAAGAATAGGGAGAGGTAGGGGAGGAGAATCGGGGAAGGGACGGGAGAAGAACGAGGAGAGGGAGGGGAGAAGAACAGGAAGGAGAAGAGGAGAAATTCAGGGAGGAGGATTAGGGAGAGGGAGGAGAGCAGAAAAGGGGAACTGAAGGGAGAAGAATAGAGAGAGGGACGGGAGGAGAAAAGAGGAAGGGAGGAAGAAGAAAAGGGAGAATTAGGCGAAGAGAAGGGAGGACGGGGGAGGAGAAGAAAAGGGAGAAGGAGCGAATGAGAAGTGACAAAGGGGGATGGGAAGATATGGGGGAGGAAAGGAGTGGAAGGGAGGGGAAAGGAATATGGGAAAGGAGCGAACGAGAAGTGAGGGAGGGGATGGGAAGATATGGGG
>NC_051407.1:40351444-40351740 GCF_015228065.2 Penaeus monodon
GTGACTAGGAAGGGGTGGTGAGGAGGGGAGGGGGGTTAAGCAGTAGGATAAAATGACAGCTTCCCTAAGGCAATCACTTAATATCCCAAGATCTTTCTACTAAGATCATAATTACGCTAAGAGCAAAGGATGCGCTGTGACCACTGATCTTTTCATCTTTGGAAAAAAAAAGAAAGGATAATAGTGTCTTTAAAACCAGGGAGCGGAAGATAGCGGGATTAATGACGAGGACAAGGCTTTGTACAAAACTGATAACTTGGCGCAAATATGAACCTGAGCCGGTAGCGTCCATCTTC
>NC_051407.1:40352301-40352475 GCF_015228065.2 Penaeus monodon
GAACATGGACAGCTTTTATATTATTCGGTGTATAAATAATGCGTCTTGGCCGGAATCTTGGTAAAGGGAAAAAAGGACTACCGACGGAAGGAGGCTAAGTGGAATGTTCCTGTGTTTTCTTCCATCCCGCAGACCACTGGCTATCCTGAGGTTCCTGAGAGAGCGGGGACTTGC
>NC_051407.1:40352581-40352753 GCF_015228065.2 Penaeus monodon
CAAGGCGCAGAGAGCCTCGGAGGATGATGAAGGATTTCGGGAAAGATTTGTAGCATCCGTCAGCAATACGTTAAGATGCGGTCAGAGAGCACCTTGGCTGTGACGAGAGGTCGCGGAGAGGGCGAGGAGAAAACGCCTTATTCCAAGCATAAATCTTTACCTCACCAGTCCT
>NC_051407.1:40353279-40354197 GCF_015228065.2 Penaeus monodon
GAGCAAGGGTACACAATTATCTCAATTTCGTATCAAAATATCCCTTCTTTGGTTTGAAAAAAAAAAAAGCTTCAATTGCTGAGAACCAGTCAGCGGAATCAGCACTGCACAAAAGGTCAAACGAAGCTTCAGGAAAAGTGTACTGTAGCTGGGCTAGTGTACAAAGGCTTTCCGGATGGGCCGGATGGGCACATGATTGTGAGAATTGGATTCTCACACAAAGAGAATTGGATCTCCGAGCTGTTGCGTCAATCACCAAGTAATAAAGGGCCGCAGTACCCTCCTTCTAAATTACGACAATGTTGCTCCACGCGAATCAAGAGAGCGCGGAATAGCTGATAGACAACAACTGCTGTCATTTGAAACGGACCTGTAACGTTAGTATGGATAACAATCCAAAAATGAGAATAACAGAAAAGACTGCAACATCATTGCGTTTTAATTAAAAACCCTCTTGATAAAAAAAATCAGGAGCTATACATTTTTTTCACGGCCTGAAAACAAGAAAACGCTAAACAAACGCTGCTCTTTATTCCATTACACAAATTATGATATTACATTCATGTCAATTCTGTCTCTCTTCATCTGAGTTGTTATTCATTAAGGCCTTGGAAACACATATGCAGCGTGATACACAGCAATTCGCCGTTGATTATTGAATTTTTATACGGTTATTTCATTAGCTAATGAAATTTTAGTCACTGCTCTAGGTTCCCTTTAAAATGACAGCATCCATACACAATACCCGTGTGGCCAGAATTCTAGATAGAGCTGACAAGCAGATTATCAGACTCAATTACTGCGTTTCATCTGCAAAATACTGACCACGTCATAACTATGTTCCATATGCGATACTGGATACTCGGGCAGGACATGGCCAGCTGACGGACATAATGTGTATCTAGCTAAATTCGTCTA
>NC_051407.1:40354297-40354873 GCF_015228065.2 Penaeus monodon
AGAGGTTGGATAGCTCAAGTGGTAGGACGCTGGCTTTGCAATCACAAAGGTCCTGCGCTTGGAGGATCTTGCGACCACTTGGATGCGGGACCAACTCTGACTTTGATGTCTATCTGTGTCCATACCTATCGATTTATCTACATACATTTCTCTATACCTGAACCAATCTATGTCTCTATATCTATCTACAAACACTAAGTGTATCTGTATCTACCAACATATATCCATACACAAACATACTAAACGCCAGATGTATATCTGCCACACAAAACAGTCTCCGGAAAATACCAAAAAACAGTTTCCATTAGCGGCGTGCATTCTTGCATTACCATCCACTATGAGGCAAACTTTGACGGGAAATCGAAAGCGAAAAATAACGTTCGCAGGGATCCTTGTGTTCTCCCTTCCCAAAGTGCCCGAGAGAAGACTTAAGCCCGAATTAAATCCCAGATGCTCATGGGGATTGAAAGTTGTAGTGTGTGCATGTTTCTCATGAGACTATAGTTGGTAATATAGCGATATTCTAATGGTGTTTCCTCAACATCAATTTCATGGCATGGATGATTTGTGTTCATT
>NC_051407.1:40354980-40355328 GCF_015228065.2 Penaeus monodon
GCGTATGCGTATCTTATAACACTGAAGATTAATTCTTATAATTTATAATCTGATCTGACAATCATAACATCTAGAAAACTGCAATGCACAACCGTCTAGTAAATCACCCATTATCCTGGAAAGAAAAGAAAGGACCATGCTATCCTTACGCCACAATCCCGCTTCCTGTATACAGAATACAACTCTCAAAGCCTATCAAATTCTCCTTTCCAATCAAAGCTCGTAAAAAAAAGTATCCTTTGCCCTCACTTGAAGGGTCTTTGTGAGCGTCTAAGCCGTGCTCGTGTCACTTCAGGCATTCGTTGGCGATCTTTGACCTACGCATCTGAGCTGATGAGGCTCCGTTAT
>NC_051407.1:40355828-40357242 GCF_015228065.2 Penaeus monodon
CGACAAGAAATAAACCTTCTGTCTGTTCTCTTTTCATAAATCGCTGTATCTGTTTCACCGAACTGTTACATGACTGACACTTGGCGTCCGACTGTTAATATAAGCACAAAAATGCGAATTGACTTTCAGTGACTTTATTAACCACAAAAGAGGTTTAATACTATTAAAAATGTTAACTGTTTCTCGGGGGCGGCTAAAGAGAGTGATATTATGAAAAGATTGAGATATAGAAATGAGAAATATACTGAACGTAGAAAAAACTAAAAGATAAAATTAACTGCACAGAAAATGAAGAGAGAAAAAATGGATGAAAAAAAAAACTGCATATGAAAAACAAACATACAGAAAAACAAGAGAAAATAATAGGACATAATATATGGAAAAACGAACGTAGAATATAAAGATGCATAAAGAAAGACAAGAAAGAAATAGCAACCGAAAAGAAAAAAAAGGAAAAAAAAAAAAAAAAAAAACAGGAGAAAGAACAGACAAACAAAGAGTGAGTGGGATAATGAAAAGCAACACTATAAAAACAATAAGACTGAAAAAAGGAGAAGAAAATTCATAAAACACAAAAACAACAGGAAGGAAAATTGGAAAAAAAGGCAAAAGAGAAAGAAAACACAACACAAAAGTAAAAAGGTGAAGAGACAGGGGTGAAAAAAAAGCTACTCAGTCGCCCTGACCATAATATCCCTTACCTGACGGAAGACCCCCAGGGAACACTCCTAGCTGGTTTAATGCCTAATCGACAGCTATATTGAATTGTGTCTGTCGTCCTGTACTCGCCCGGAGGCAGAGAGGAAATGGGGGCCACGGGGGTGCGTTGGGGAAATGGGTAAGAGGGGCAAGGGGTAAAGAAGGGAGGGTTGGGGTGCGTTGGGGAGATGGGTAAGGGGTGGACAAAGGGTAAGGAGGGGAGAGATGAGGGTAAGGGGAGACGGCGGGGTAGAAAGAGGGGAAGGGGGGAGTGGGGATGAGGGAGGGAGAGATACAGGGGAAGCAGGGACGAAGGGGGGGGGGAAGGGGGTATGGAGGGACGATAGAGAGGAGAACGAAGGGGGAGAAGAGGAGGTGAGAGGGGGGGGGGAGGCGAGTAAGGGGAGATGAAGGAAGGGAGATAGAGGAGACAAAGGAGGGGAAGGCACGGGGAGGCTTACAAGCCCGAGGGGGATGTACAGGAGTAAGTTATGGGGAAAGGGTGGTTAGGAGATGAGGGTTGGAAAGGGGTAAGGGGTTATGACTGCGTCGATAAGAGGGGATCCGGTGGCTAAGTGGGGGGAGGGAAAGGGTGAATTTGGCGTGCTAAAGTTTGGGAAAGGTGTACACTTTGGTAGTGCTAAAGTTTGCGGTAAAGTGCGTTAGTATTAGGAACAGTACTGGAGAATAACTTCATAATGGTTGGGCTTGAAAA
>NC_051407.1:40357389-40357460 GCF_015228065.2 Penaeus monodon
TATTTATATATATTTTTCAAACCCAACCATGTTTATGTTATTGTTTAGATTTTTAAACGAACGCTGTGGAA
>NC_051407.1:40357663-40357953 GCF_015228065.2 Penaeus monodon
AACAACAGCAACAAGAATGTAGTAACAACAAAAAAATAATAATGATTTCGATAGCGTTCGATTAAAAATCTAAACAATAACATCACTCATAGAATTCTAATAAATCCTACTTTCACGGGAACAGCAATAATACCGAGTCAACCATAAAACTACAAGAGTAACTAAGATAACGATAACTCCCTCTACAAGCCTCCATGTCCCTCCAGACGCAGAAATAGACTGTTCACAAGGAAACCAATTAACGTAATACATGTAACACAAGTTGCACAAAGTACACTAAATCCATCTGC
>NC_051407.1:40357978-40358432 GCF_015228065.2 Penaeus monodon
CATCGAGATTTTCCTCTACACTTGAGAACTTAAAACCCGAGACCTTTATTCCCGCTCTAAATATAACTACCTAACCTAACTTTTCGGGTATAAAGTGGTAATTTCCGAGAAAAAAAAAAGTTTACCCTTTAAAAACCTCTTATTCAGAGAACGCATATAAATAATTCACCAGAGCTATATCCACTGAAGGATTTACGAAAGGTCACAATCCTAGTCACAGTTATGGAAATGGGACAAAAGTTTATGAACAATTTCCATGACGGCTTCCGTGCCCGCTGGACAAGGGCTTTGAATATCCTCGTGTATTTGTATTCATGGCGATATGCGATAATGAGAAAAAATAACATAACAAATAATTCTATTAATTACAGTAATTAATTACAGTAAAATAATTAGATATATAAAAATGAACAAATGCATAAATTTATGTATACGAATAAAGGAAACATCACTC
>NC_051407.1:40358599-40359127 GCF_015228065.2 Penaeus monodon
CCAGAACACAAGGCTTCCAGACTAACAACCAAAGAAATGAGAACAGAACTAAGAACAACCAGAGAAATGACAATAAAATAAGAACAACCGAAGGAATGAAAATAGAATAAGAACCAAAGCGTCGAGAACGCAACAAAACAAGGACGTCACAATCCCCAATAAACCCGATGATGCGAAAGTAATTAACTAAATTAAGCTCAACTCAAATATCTAATACGACATCTAGCTGGACATGCACGTCATTGCAACTGGTAAAACGTCTACTGCAAGGTCATTGTTGCCATCAGGTTCAACTCTCTAGGTATTATAAGGATAATATGAACATGGTGAAAACATGGCTGGGGTGTGGGGGTGGGGGTGGGGTAGGTGGGGGTTGGGTGGTGGGGGTTGGGGGGTAGGTGGGTTGGGGGGAGTGGTGTGTATAATGACCTTTCGTGTTTTGTGTCAGCGTGTCAATTGTGATAAATCTGTATTTTTTTTTTTCACCCATTCTCTCGGTCGTATCTATCTTCATATATTTTTATGCCC
>NC_051407.1:40359245-40359541 GCF_015228065.2 Penaeus monodon
CTTCACCCGTTCCCATGGCAGACGTAATTTACGAAATATCTCAGAATCCCATTCACAACAGCAACGGAGGAAGTAACTTTATAAATGGATCTGCATCCTCTCCATAGAATAAAGCTTGAACTTAAAACCTCCCGTGAACAATGTGAAGAAATATGCCGCGTCAAATTTGTCAAAGAATATCTCAAAATTGTTCGGGGAAGTGTGAGCCATTTACCGCCATTATGAAATACCTCGTTGGAGAAGTGAGGGAAAAGCCAGAGGGGCTGATGGGGAGCTTGTTTGTTTATTTGTTTGTG
>NC_051407.1:40359660-40360895 GCF_015228065.2 Penaeus monodon
TTGTACATCCCCCCAAAAGGGAAGGGAGTCGGAGAAACGATGGGCTTTTATGGTTGAAATACAGGGCTTTCCCCGCTTGTAACTCGGGGCCGCACGACCAACAGCCCGGGAACTAATATCCAAGGATATAGTCAAAGCTTATCAGGGCGGAAAAGTTCTTAAAAAATGGATAGTTTCGATCTTCCGCTCGAGCACAAACACGGCGATGTCTCGGGGTCACCAGGACTGAACGCGGCTGAACCTATTAAACGCAGCGCCACCTGAACGTTCGGGGTTCGACTGGAATCCGCAGATGGCTGGTGTGAACGCGTGATTTTTTAAAAATGAATTGATTATGATTTTTTTTCTTTTTTTTATGAATCTTAACATACGCACGATAACAAGAAAATAAACACTTTGACATGTCGTCAAAATTCTTAACAACCTAAATCCTTCCAAATTGGCATGTTTGACTTTCTCCCTAAATCTTTTCTGGTATTCATTCTTTACTTTGAAACCTAACGAATAACGAGAAAGGAACATTTACTGTTGATATTTTTCTTTTTGTGTCTCGAAATTTAATTTTAAAAAAAGGTACGATAATACGAAATATTATTAATCCAAGGACGGTGAACTGCGGAAGAGAGAATAATAAAAAAAATGTGTTAAATGCCTGAATAACTAATGATTCCAACGTATGATTCACTCGCTACATCTTCGGAACAAAAGCCGATTTGAAACGTCAGACGAAAGAAAAATGATTTCGACATTTTAGCAGAAACCAAAACGACAGCATCTCGGGGGCACTAAGCTCTCTTTGTGTCGTCGTAAAATTGTTCGTATTTCAGTAGATGCATCATTTTTACACACGATTTCTCAACCTAAAGCCAAGTTGCAAATGTCGCCGAAAAATCATTTGCAAGAGTAAAAAGCCCATTTAGCCCGGCTGCCCAATGGCTGTCAGTCGATCAGCGGTTCTATTCGCAGTGACCCGATAATGTGTAATCGCAGCTGATAGATCTACAAGCACGATAACTCCGAACTCATCTATCAGCAGACCGGGATAACGTGCTATCGGCGTTGTAGAAGCACGGTGGGTCTGAATCTCTCTTTCAATAAACCGATGATTCAACCCGACAGCAAAAAAATCTAAAATAACTGGACATAACACAGTATGCAGTAATCTGGTGCTGATAATTCGATACAATGGGCTGAATCGAACATCTATAACTTATTTTAAAAATCATTAACGTAGA
>NC_051407.1:40360919-40361397 GCF_015228065.2 Penaeus monodon
ACATCAATAGGTCAGAACAGATATGTGTTATCCAGTGACCTTTTTAGCTGCGTTGTACAGAGAAGGTCCTCCCTTGCCTCCGGCCGGAAGCTGTGCCGAGGGGGAGCAACGGGGCGAGCTGTGTTTACGAGGCCCAGACATGTGTTATGCGTGCGTAGACGGGGGGAGGAGGAGATGGGGCGTGGCAGGAGGGAGTGGGGCATAGTAGGAGGGGGTGGGGCATAGTAGGATGGGGTGGGGCATAGTAGGATGGGGTGGGGCATAGTAGGATGGGGTGGGGCATAGTAGGAGGGGGTGGGGTATGGTAGGAGGGAGTGGGGTATGGTAGGAGGGAGTGGGGCATAGTAGGAGGGGGTGGGGGCATAGTAGGAGGGGGTGAGGCATGGCCGGAGGGGAGTGTCACTATCCACACTCTTTCACCATCGCGGAGAATAAGTGGAAGATAGTGAGGGACTTGCCTCGAGTATCCGATGGAGGA
>NC_051407.1:40361523-40362122 GCF_015228065.2 Penaeus monodon
CTTGAAGTTTGATAGAACCAAAACGAATAAAGTAAGAAATCCGAGAAGTAGGATGTCGGCATGAAAGGTTTTCGCTCTCGTTTACGATTTTCTTTCTTGGCAGTCGGGAAGACGTGTGAGTCACGCAGGATGGATGGCGGAGGAAGAGAAGGCCTGAGGAAAACGGAAGAAAGGCGTCAAAACAAAAGACAAACCGGCAACAAAACCAGGGGAGAGCGAAATAACTGAAAAGGGAAAAACAGAGAAGCAAAAAGAAACAAAAGAAATACAAATCACTCCGAGATAAAAGCAAGGAAATGACAAGGCACGGACGAGGAGAAGGAAGGCGCGGAGAGAATGGGCGCCAAGGGAAAGGACGGAGAAGGAAAGAGAGGAGAGAAAAGAGAGAGGGGGTGTGGTATAGGTTCCGGGAAGCAGAGAAGGCCGGGGAGGAGTAGGGTGAGGGGAGGGGGCCGAGGGGGACGCAGGGCCCTGAGGGGAGAGAGGGGGTGAGGGGGCGTCGGGCCCGGGAGTGAAGGGTGTAGTGAGGGGGCCAGGAAGGGTGTATGATGGGTAACGGACCGTCTCTAGTTATGACCCTCCAGCATATGGGCCGAGCT
>NC_051407.1:40362173-40362547 GCF_015228065.2 Penaeus monodon
TAGGAAGAGGGCGATAAAAGACGATGAAGGGAGGTGATCAGAGGAAGAAAAGGGCAGAACGGTGGAGAAAAAGAGACAGAAACAGAGGATTGACAAGCAATGGAAAAAAAAAAAAAGTAAAATCAGTAAATGATGATTTTCTCCCTTTGAACTGCCATTCAGCAAATCAGCAAAAATATTACGCATTCATCCAATGAAAATTTCGACCAACAGTTCAACGAAGAGGGATGAACATATTATTAAAATTGCAACAGCATGGCCGATACAAACAAACTGTTCCTTTGATTTCCTTTAATCAGTAAGCGTGGTGTTGAGATCAAATCGCAAAGGGTTTGAGGATAGCACCATTTTTTGAGCCTTAAACTTTTCAATTA
>NC_051407.1:40363342-40363746 GCF_015228065.2 Penaeus monodon
TGCAGAGCTGGCCGACTGCATTCGCAACATGTGGCAGAATTCTATTGAACGGAAGAAGCCCTTGATAACCCACTTTCATTTTGGGCCAAACATCCCCCGTGTGAAAGGTGAATGTAAAAGCAGGGTTGGTAGAGAAGGTAAACAAAAGGAGAGGGAACGACAGGGAAAGATTGAGATAATATGGAATGACGGAAATGTAATACATAATGTGTATTCAGATATCTATCTGCATGCGTGCGTGCGTGTATGTGATTTCATATATTGAAGATGGGAGGGGGAAGGAAAGGGTGAAAGAAAGAGAGGACGAGAGAGAAAATGTATCTCAGTAGTAAGGGAAATTAGTAAATAATAATTGATTCTAGATTCTTAGAAGATCACTTTGAGGTGGAAGATAAACTTGAGAC
>NC_051407.1:40363778-40363853 GCF_015228065.2 Penaeus monodon
TACTAGAGGAATAAATCGAGGTACAATCCTTACATGTGCACCTGTCTACCTATCTATCTACTTGCTTAACAGTCT
>NC_051407.1:40365052-40365376 GCF_015228065.2 Penaeus monodon
AGCCTATCGAGCGCCGATACGAGGCTCCACAGCTTCGGAAGGGGCGGGATTGGAGGACTTAGCAGACGAGGACGCAGTCAGTGTATTCAAGCAAGCAGGAGACATGCAAGCAGGAGCGAGGCAAGCAGACGAGAGGCCTAAGGGCTTCAGAACCAGGTAAGCAGGCAAGCAGGTCATCAGGGCTTGGAGGGACGAGGAGGGTAAGAAGCTAAATGTTTGATGATATACTGAATAAAGCTTATTGATTTCTTCTTATCCCCTGCCCTCAGTTAATGCTCTTACGCGCTCCGGCCTCTATTCCCGAATATCTTCCAGGGAGAATGT
>NC_051407.1:40365419-40368470 GCF_015228065.2 Penaeus monodon
TATGTGTGTGCATGTGTTTGTATTATCACCATAAAAATAAACGTTTGAAAAAGGTAGACCCTTGAAAGAACACCATGAAGCGTTATATATGTTTCATGAAAACGTCGATGTCACCATTATTACTTCGTGCAACGAATGTAAGAGAATATGTATCATCCTAATAATATGTATGATTTTTTTTCTATAAGACATAAAGACGACAAAAAATAATAGTAATGAACTTAAGTGTACAGTGCAATAGGTAAGTATATAAAAGACAACACCCCCCCCAACATCTTTAAAAAAGTAATGGGTACATAAAAACAGAACTTTCCTTCGCAACAACACAACAAAGGAGTCTGACCAAAGATAAGCAATGAATAAAAGATAAGCCGAGCGGGGCAGTTGCAGGGGCATTGTTTAAGGGATAGGCATGGCCGGGCAGAGAAGAAAGGCGACGAGACATAAACCTGGCGAACGACGGAAAGGCGATTCCAGGGAGGTAACACGAATCAAAGTAATGTTATTTGTTTCTTCGTCTATTTGTCTGTCTGTGAGAGTAGAGGGTTCGGTGAAAAATGTGGGAGGATGGAAGTCCCAAGGCATTCGAACGAGGACGAGGACGCAGGAGCACCGAGGATATGGACACGTGCAAAGGCACGGTGGTGACGAAAAGCTTTGGGAGAGATGAAACAAGCGAAGAAAAGAGAGCCGAGCTGGAAACTGACAAAAGGCACCTCTCTGAATTAAGGGGCAACTGAATTCTAGAACTTCATAGAACAATTTAAGTGGAGCACCGGTAGGGAACTAGATAAGGAGTATTGAACAGGGGACTCAAAGCAGGGGCGCTGACGAGGGCTGGAACAGGGAAAGTACCCCTGGCAGCGAATAAAAGCGGAGACGTCTGAAGGGTTACGAGGCACACTCAGACGTCCTCCGAAGGGGTGACCCCTGTCATATTTACAATGAACAGGCGACTGTTTGCTTTACATACATCAAACGAAAATAACTGGTGGTGGAGGTCTTTGCGAGTCTCTTTACCCTCGTAAGATTAAAGGCGTTGTAATTCAAAAGATAAAGTTACTTTAGAATTAAGCAAACGGACGGCCGCACTCAAGAGGTAAGCATACGGGGCTTTGTAGAATGTCGGCCCCGTGCTACACCCATTAATCACACAGTCTTATCGCCTTAATTCCGTTTCTTGTTAACAAGTTCGTGCCTCCCCCCCCCCTCCCCACGGCTCCGACGGCGAGGACCCGATTCAATGGCTGAAGACACAAGTGATTTGTACACTCATTAGCTTCCGGTGCAGCGGCTGGAGAGGAAAGTAAACTTTTCCTCGGCACAAGTAGGCTGTCTCCAGAGCGTCTCATGGCACACACGCGCCGCGATCTGTGAGCGAGCAAACACGGCGCCAGAACGCACTCCTCTCGTACCTGAAGCGCAGTCACTTTCACCTGCGAGCCGGGCAAAGGGTGCGAGGCTGGAATATGAATGATCACATAGAAGGTGTGCGTGTATGAAAGTGCGTGCGTGTACGCAGAGAGATATCTTTAAATTACGTACATGTAAGACCGCGTTTAGATTGTACAGATAAGTGGGAATAGGTACAAGGAAAAGTCAGAGCTCGGCGCATTAACTGTACAGGTAACATATTAACTGAGCAGGAGTTATCAGCAACAAGCAGAGTAATTTAAAACCCCTCATACATTACTTCCTGACGATTTGCTGATAAGCAGTTTCTTAATCGGAGACAAAAGCGTAAACTTAAATGGACTATCGGGTAATATATTCTAATCCAATACTTAAATATTTTAAGTATATTCAAATAATTGAGTCACCAAAGACTAAGTGCATCATGGCGAGGATGGAGCACACATAGACTTCTAAGAATACTTGCTTTGTGACAACGGCGAGATCCTCGACCTGAAGGAAAATGACAAAGAAGCTCGAAACTCGTCACCTGATTATTAATGCATGAAGAATCCATCCTATCTGTCTATCAATACATGACAGATCCATCCTGACTATTTATCAGTTCATGATGAATCGACCCTGACTATCTATCAGTTCATGACATATCCACCCTGACTTTCGATCGGTTCACGATAATCCACGCTGACTATCTACCAGTCCATGATGGATCTACACCAAATATCTATCAACATCTTACCAGATAAAAACACTTTCTACGGCTCTTAAACAACCGACGAACGGGCCAACGTAACCGCAACTGTAAAGGCGATTTTACATACAGTTCTACAGGAAAACCAGCCATGCCTACCTAAACCGTTAAGATGCAAACTCGTTCTCGTTACTCTGCCTTGCGATTCCCCCGAGTATCTAACGTCTCTAAACTGTGATGTGATGCGGTAATAAAAATTTGAGATAGTTGATCGCTTCTTACTTGATATGCATTGGAATTATGGTTCTTATGTACACTCGGTGAATCCTTGGAATTTACCGTCTATTTCTTACAAAGTGTTACCGGCACTACGTAAGTATTCGGTTACGTTTCATTTCTCTTCAAAATTCGCAGCGTAACTGTATAACCCAACGAAAGAAAACTTACACGATTTTACAATAGTTTAACGTTCATGATATTAAATAACAGGTTAACTTGTTTAGGCAACAGCCCGCCTAAACTTTCTGAAAAGCGCCCGAAGAGCCACGAAAACGCGATCCAAAGAGGCGAGGTAACCAATATTTGATATAACACGTTCGATCACTTTAATATGCGCGACGTGGGCCGGCGTACTTATGAGGGATACTGGCCTCCATTACTACTAAAGCCGAGCATTTTTTAAGGAGCGCTCGATAAATTCTGGTCAGCTCTGATGCACAAATCACAAATTTATGGAATATTTATACTTCCGTTTTGTGATATATGAAGGTTATGGAAACGTATGCATTTCTATGCCTACGTGTTCTTTATACAAATCTCTCTTGTACATTACTGCAGTATCCAATTTCCGTGCGTATGCCTAAACGGTTTCTCTTCTATGGTAATCTTTCTTAGATTTACAGCTTTCCTCGTATTCTTCTTTTCATTTATTCCTGTTAACACCCGAA
>NC_051407.1:40368554-40369295 GCF_015228065.2 Penaeus monodon
TCAGCAAACAGGTATAAAAATCCGTAGCTTAACAGTCGTCTTTTACCTGGCACTCATCCATAGCCTGTTATTTACAACTAGCGTCTAGGATCTCACCGCTTTGGCAGGGGCTATGACGAGGGGAAGGCCAAGAGTGTTCCCGTGCCAGATGCCAAAGGAGGCGTGGCACGGGAGGAGAAAAGGAGGAAGGGGTTGGATACCTGCTTGATTTACAGATCTGGGCATCAGCGGGGCGAGTACTCGTATTGCGAGAGGATTGGATCAGGGGAGGCCATGTGTGGCAGGCACCATGAAGGGCGGCGGGATGGGTACGTGTGGCGGGCACCATGAAGGGCGGCGGGATGGGTATGTGCGGTGGGCACCATATAGGGCGATGGGATGGGTACGTGTGGCGGGCACCATGAAGGGCTGCGGGATGGGTACGTGTGGCGGGCACCATAAAGGGGGCGGGTGGGCACGTGGAGCAGGCACCATGAAGGGGCGCGGGTGGGCAGACGGGCTTCACGCGTGGTAATGGAGAGTGACAGGCGGCATCCCAACCTTTTAGTGAGTATTAACCCGCGGCCACAGGAGATCTTGCACCTTATCTGTGCTTACTGATACCATCTCCCAACTCGTCTGACCTCGTGTTGTGCTACACATTCGAGGGCGAAGTCCAATGCCGAGCCGTTGCTCTCAAAAGGATTCCATTTTGTCGAGGCAAAGGTCAAAGATGTAATCTTGTTACACTACACCAATGAG
>NC_051407.1:40369939-40370184 GCF_015228065.2 Penaeus monodon
ACATACATTCTCGCTTTACATTTCTTCTCACAAAACATACACAAAATTACTGACTGCATAATAAATCTTAAACTATACAGACACTTCCCCGAACTTGACTCAATTACGTCAAGAAAAGAGAGAGAGAAAAAAAAATAGCCTCACAGCCATTAAAAAAAAAAAATCCACAACAATACCAAGCAGTGCACCGCATCGCGAGAAGACAGCCAACTCCTCCAAGAAAGGCCCATGCAAGCGTGATAACG
>NC_051407.1:40370218-40371420 GCF_015228065.2 Penaeus monodon
GTTACCGGGTGTGTTTGTGTAAAGGACACCGCCTTCCCAGCAGCAAGGGTTTGAACTCTAAAGGGCAGCAGAGCGGCACGAGGCAGCCCTTGTCAGCCTTCCGGCGCGAAGACTTTCAAGAAGAGAATTCGTAGAAAACTTATTGTCCGTTCGGGTCTACAGTCAACAAGGAACAAACGTCTGAAGCATTACTTGATTTCAGGCGCCACCTGTCGTTCTCTGGTAGTTTTAAAAACTGACATGCTTCAAGCGCATGTCATTGGAGTGGTCTTTTATTTCTAAAATACATCTTGGAACAGAGCGGTGCCAATCCTCCTTAAATATACATATATACCAAGGAGAAATCGCCATTCCATGTTTTTCCCATGACAGATATCGTATCTTTTACACATTTTTTTTGTGGTTGACGCTGCTATATATACACTCGTCCACTTCTTGGTTATTTTAATATCTTGTCTGGATATGATAAAAACGTAAAAAGAATAGGGGAAGCGAGGGAAATATATAAAATCAAAACATAATAGAAAAAAACAACAATTTCCATAAGCTACAGTTGTTAATGTTTAAAAAAATCAAGAAGCTGGAATGATTTCACTCCTCTAAACATCCAAATTCACCACTCAAAGCTGCCACGGTGTGAACAACCACTATACGCCCTTGGGGGATTATATTTCAAACATATAATATCAAAAGAATAAAACAAACAGAAGTGAAGGCAAACACGACGTAACCAAAAGAAGGAAAACGAGGCAGAGAAGGAGAGCCAAGACGTGTCTGTTGTGGCAAAGATATTTCAGGATGAGAAAGGAGGCGGGGCTAACCATCCTTTGATCTTGCGACGTGCCATAAACGAAGGAAACTTTCCCCCTATATTGAATTCAAGACGTAATAACGCATCGTTTGTCGAAGAAGAAGAAGAAAAAAAATGTCAAAGGCTCTTCTTGGATTACCTGTGCAAGTGTGTCTTTTCTTATTACCTGAATGGCTAATCTGCTTCTTAGAATCGTTTGCCTTTTATGTATTCATATCTGTGACGGGAGCGCTTTGTTTATTTATTTTTCTTTTCTTACTTGAACTTGGCAGGATATGATTTAAGACTCACCTGGAAAAACACTCGCAAACATACGCGCACTCACACACATGGAAAAGAAAAGAAAAGAAAAAACATATTGTAATACATACATATGTGTTTGTGTGTGTGT
>NC_051407.1:40371767-40371860 GCF_015228065.2 Penaeus monodon
ATGGAAATGATAAAAGTAGTATTTGTTCTATGAGCAGCGTCGAATTCCTCCAACGAGGATAGAATTACGGTACCCCCCCCCCCCCCCTCCGCT
>NC_051407.1:40372262-40372341 GCF_015228065.2 Penaeus monodon
CAATCCGAAGCCTCTACCAAACGCCCTTCAGACGCCTCATAACAAAGATAAAAACAAGTTCTGGGGTGCCATTCCACGA
>NC_051407.1:40372464-40372666 GCF_015228065.2 Penaeus monodon
AGGCAACTCCCTCGCCCCGCCCAAGTTCCCGCTCCACACAGATCCGCCGAACCAATTTGTGTGTAGCCCTGGACAGCCCACACAATCTGCCTCCTCTATTGTGACACAAAATTGACGAAGGTCCCACTGGCTGAAGGAGCTCTCGAGGGGCGGCGGGCGGCTCGCACTCACAGCTACAGGGACTTTAATCTACCTGGGGAAG
>NC_051407.1:40372796-40372881 GCF_015228065.2 Penaeus monodon
CGAAAACTTGGCAAAGAGGATGCGGGAAAGAAATTGTTGGATGGCAATAATTGTGAGGAGAGATACTTCAGCGTCGACTGGAGAA
>NC_051407.1:40375252-40375550 GCF_015228065.2 Penaeus monodon
GAAATGGGGAGAAGGAAAGGAGGGAAGGAGAAGGAAGGGAAAAGAAACGAAAGGGAAGAGGGAAAAGGAAGAGAGACACATAAAAAAGGGAAACAGAGGTTGGAAGGGGAACTATGACATTTATCTGTGAACAGACGTAAAAAGGGTGGGGAAGAAGGAACAAGCAAAGGAGAGAAAGACAAACAAAATAAACAGAATTGAAAAAATGGGGAAGAAAAGAGATGACAAAAGGTTATTTGGTTATTTGAGCGCACCAAATAAACTAAACGCAGACGGAGAGGAGAACAAAGAGGGAGAG
>NC_051407.1:40375723-40376383 GCF_015228065.2 Penaeus monodon
GCGTTTCAGAGCAAGTATTAACATACTGACAAAGGCAAGGTATCTTTAATATAAACAGCCCATCACCGGCGACTCAAAGGTAGGCCAGATGAGGTCGAAGGAAGAGATGGGCTCGTTGCGGAAGAGGGAGGAAAAGGGAAGAGACAGGAGGAATAACAAGAGGAGAAGGGGAGAAGAGGCTGAGAGAAAACAAAACAAAAATAAACGGAAGCTAAACGGAAATGCTAGCGGATGTCGTCGTCCTGTGTTACATAATAACAACATATGAATGGAGAAGTTACCGCTGACTGGTCTTAGTTCTTTAGTATGACTATGTATGTAACACATCTTCATAAAAATAATATATATATCTTGGGAAATACATATATTACGCATGAACATCTATTTCAAGATATTCATACACTGTGCATAAGTGTATTTTCTCTTTTAAGTCTTTTAAAAATTCGTCTGCTTCTGTACCCTGATCTTTATTCTGCCAAAGTCCCCAGCCGTGAGTTTATACTTAGTTGACATGTTTGAGAAGGATTTTGAAAAGCTTTTCAGTTGTGATACATGCTGCAGATATAAAGAAATGTGTCTGGGTGATAAAATCTAGGTCAGAGAGAAATGACTTCAAAGTGAGCTTAAAGCAGTGTTGGTGCTTTGTTACGTGGCTTGTGA
>NC_051407.1:40377213-40377761 GCF_015228065.2 Penaeus monodon
GAAAACAGACGTCAAATGACGCCTAGCCTCGACCTACAGGTACGTTGCCAGGAAAAGTTGGATCCCAAAACTAGATCAAGGCTCGGGTTCCGTAGACCACTGAACACGTTAGACAATATGTTTTATTACGATCATAAGAAGCTCAGCACACGTTTTAATCAGAAATACTCACAACTGTGCGTCACATCCGATGTTAGCGTACCTGAAATGAAACCACAATCGATTATTTCACAGCTTAGTGCATAAGTATAATATTCAATATTTTCCCTTTGTACGAGTGTATAATTTACTCTTGTAATAAAGCTTTGGCAGGCAAAAACTGACACTAATATAACCACACACACACAAACTCCTAACCAGCATTTCTTCTGCATATATCTGATAACTTTGCCCTGTTTCCTTCGCGAAAAAAAACAATATCACACAAAATTGATAAAGTGGCTGGAAAGGTAACAGGATCGACCTTTACCGAGCTTGGGGCCGCATGAAATATAAAAAAGGTCACCCTTTCACAACAACGGATGATTCAGAATCCACTTGACAAAAAC
>NC_051407.1:40377925-40378660 GCF_015228065.2 Penaeus monodon
GCGCGCGCGCGCACCTTCTCATTAAAGTTCTATTATGTGGACTCCCTACCATGTACCACAAACCACAGTAACCTTGGAACCAGGTTGGGTTATCTCACTATCATAGTAACACAGCATAAAGGTCACATACCTCGTGGTATGTTGGTCAGACGAAAGGTACCATTTTATACTTAACCACCGTCATATCGCAAAGCTGCATATCTTGTATATCTCCCACACAACATCTAGCATAAATACACGGGGATTGCACATGTAAGCACACGTAGGCCTATATACCCACATACAGGCATAAAGAAAAAAAAAACACCATCACATACCCACGTTTCCTTGGTATACCACCCGTTGACTAACACAATCACTATACACCTCCAATAACTACCTACTTATTACTCATTATCATAAACTTTTCGTTGTCTGCATCTAGACTAAGCTTCGACTCAAAATACCTTTGTTATATAAAAAAAAAATCGCGATTGCAAATGTACTTGACACGCTCGGTTCGTTCTGTTCCCAGATTCATTCCATGAAGCCATAATTACCGGATGATTATCAAAGCTCTTTTTGATCACTAATAAAAGATTTAATCTATTTGTAAAATCATGTGAAACAGAATGGCAAGTTTCATTTAAATACAAGAATTGTGCAAATAAGTTACAAGCCCATGCCTCTGTGTCTGAACATTGCATAATTACAGGTTTTCATGAGCAAGACTTAATTGCTTTCTGAACTATACGT
>NC_051407.1:40379306-40379553 GCF_015228065.2 Penaeus monodon
AGGGCGATTGGGAGGCGCAAGGTGGCGTCCGCGAGGAGCCTCAGCGAGGGACAAGCGTCCCCTATCGACAACACATCACTTACGAGTATTATAGAGCGAACGGAGAAGTGTTGGTTTAGGCTTTTATCCTGTGGCGTGTTGCGCGTCCGTTAGTCATGTTAAATCTCCTATACCAACTTCAATAATTTGTGGAAATTGCTGCACACCCCGGTTTGATCACGCGAGTGTTCGGGGGCGTGCCGGGCGA
>NC_051407.1:40379588-40380477 GCF_015228065.2 Penaeus monodon
AGCTTGGCCAGGCTCCCTCTCCCCTCCCGAACCTCACGCGGATTATCATCTGTAATAACTCTAGTGTCTGGTTTATTGATGCATGTGGCGCCAGAGGTCTCAGTCAGTAACCCCACAATCCTGGCACAGAAACCCCATTTTTTTCACACTACAACCTCGCGTGTCGTCGCACTCCGAACATAACCCTCATTATGCGCACCCGTGATTGTTACATTAGGCAAGTTAAGATAGTGCCAGGCGCAGCTTTGGAGAATGGGTTTTCGACTGAAATATAACAACACGTAGCTATGAATATTCTTATGCCAAAATATTACACAGTAATATTTTTCCAGTTTTTGCCCAAGCGCTTATGAACTAAAGAGAGAAGCTCTTTGAAGAAGGAATACTTCGTGGAGCAACATCTAGTAACACGAAATAATACACACTCCGAGTCTTAAATCAGATAAAGGTAAGCACAAATAACTGTAGCCACATGTAACGTCCTCCCGGCGAGGCTCCCTGCACGCCACATTAAGCACGGTAACTTGCGCGAAATTCCTCCTGAAAATCTTGCTTTGAAACCCCCTCAGAACTTCTCAGGGAATTGAAACAAGAAACCCATAGACGCAAACTTTTCTCGTGTCTCTTGTGGCCTTCCGTTTGGCTACAGTCACTGTCTTACCCCTTTCCACGCACACAAGAAAAGGAAAACAGAAGAAAATAACAAGAACATCTTGAAACCTCCGGACACTTGTAAGAAGCGGGTCGATGAAAGAACGCCTCGGGACACCACGATCCACTTGGCTGACTCTCCTCAAAACGCTATTTAACTTTGGCGTCACACCGGATTCACATTCTGGATAGACCCGCTGGCATTGTTTGGCCATCCCTGTCTTTCTCATAGTGGGCG
>NC_051407.1:40380539-40381287 GCF_015228065.2 Penaeus monodon
AAGTGGAAACAGTGGAAGTGGCCAGGGTTCTTGCGAAGGAGGTAAGGCTGTGGGTTGTGGATTGGAGAATGAAAATTGGGTGTGGAAGGGAACAAAAGAGGGGTGCGTAGAGAGAAAGGAGGATGTGAGGAGGAGGTGAAAACAAGCTCACGGAGGACGAGATGGTGATGGGGGCGTGCGTTTAGAGAAAGGGATTGTGAGTAGGAGGTGGAAACAGTGGAAGACTAGCTGGCTTTCACAGGGATGGTAATAGTGCCCAAGACCATTATGCTGGTCTTGAATGTGGCGGTGATTAGTGTGGTTCGGATGACGATGTCGTTAATCTGTGTGGTAATGGCGACAGATGATGTTTTGGTGACGCTGTTTTGAACCGAGACACTGACGATTTTCCCAAAATTGAATATTATGTGAAGTGTTATAGTTTAAATCACAATGAGGACTCTATAATAATGATAAAGTCTGGGTTCTACGGTGACATTCTCATTAACGCAGTTATGGACTATGCGGTTGTCATGGTGAGTGAAAATGAACCAGAACAATCTTTTACGGCAAATGGCGTGAAAAATTCTGCAAAAAAGAGAGAAAAGAAAAAAACTCTTTCCTACCTACTATTTCCTCTTATTTTTAACTCTATAATGATTCCAAAGACAAATATGCAATCTGGGGGAACAGAAACAGCAAAAAAACATGCATAAATAGTATCCACCAAACAGTTCTAGAAGTACAGATATCTATTATGCACATGCAT
>NC_051407.1:40381405-40382014 GCF_015228065.2 Penaeus monodon
ACACAAAATCGAATTAATTTAAATTGGAACGATTTCAGAAAAACGATCACGCAATGATACAGCAAAACGCGATCACATCCTCTACTCAGATCGAAAACATTATTAAACAACAATAAAAAGATGAAAATGAAGAAACAGAACAGGAAAAAAAGGAAATCAAAAAGCTGGAAGAACAGAAGTGAAGTTGCAGAAGATAAGTAGACAAACAATGGCAGAAAAAACATACATGACCCAAAAACGCCAGATAACCTAACCTTTTTTTTAACGATTATCATTACCTATCTAGTATCACCATCATTTTATCTATGTATTTTTTCCCTCAAGAAGGTCGCTGCGGCAGCTTCCCAGCAACAATAGCTGAGGCGACTTCTTGTGGCACCCTAATCACCTGCAGCACCACGGAGACAGCATGCGGGACGGACATCCCTCACTGCACACCTTTCTTGGCCGAGTGGGATCTCCGCGAACTCTTTAGTCACTGTGGCTCACGTATGGGGGATGGGGGCTAGGCAGGGCTTCTGATCTGGGTTCAGACGCATTTAAATAAAAACAGTTATCAAATGCATAAATCTCACCGTTTGCCTATCAGTCTCCATTAATATGCATCAA
>NC_051407.1:40383324-40383790 GCF_015228065.2 Penaeus monodon
TCAGTAGTTAATTGTAAAAATGGTAATTAGACCAAATGAGCATCCTACATATAAAACAGAGATCTAAAGTCCAACATTGCAAGAAATATTGGAGGCACGGAATAAAATTTGTCACGCGTAGATCCTCTGCATCAAAATGAGTAAATAACACCATAAAAAAATCTTGTGTTATTAGAGCAGATGCAATTTTGCAGCTCTCAATGAATACGAAAATCTTATTTGAGAGGATAATTCTAATTTGATTTGTTGAAACTAGCGCGTCAAAGGAATCCGGGAAACTTGCCTCGAAGAATTTTCTGTGATCCAAATATCTATGTAATGCAGCTAACACGCCTCCGAGCAAATTAAATAATTCTTCAAAAAAAGAGAGAAAAAGGGAAGAAGTAGCAAAGGGAATAACGAAATTAGGCGTTCTTACATTAACTTGGATAAGCAGTGAAATTAGCTTGAGAGAAGGAGCTTCTGC